>NW_028289551.1:0-35405 GCF_059628265.1 Tinamus guttatus | reverse complement strand
TTTTGATATGATACAAACAGGGCTAGCAGAAAAATAAAGATTCCTTCCTGCAAAAGAAATTGTGCTTAGACCTAGCACTGCTCTAGTAAATCTCCAGACTTTTCCCCTCAGCAGGACTCATTAACTCATGCTATCTTAATACGACTTCAAGTTACAGCTAGATGTGGACAGCACAGAATAGCTCAGGGAGAACTTGCGTCAGCTGCAAACCAGTGAAATGAGATGAATATGTTCTTTGGCTATGCAGCAGTTTCTTCTGCTGTGTCTCCTGAGCAAGCTACCACTCTGGAGGTGAAAAAAATCAATTCTTTGGGGTTTTTGTATGTTTATATTCAGTCTTTTTGTGTCCTTGTTTCATGCTTGATTGTTAGAATAAAGTGATTATGCCATGTTGTGCTGAAAGAGTCGACACTTTAAAACCCCCCTTTTTTTTGAATAGGGTAAACACAGAGCAGAAATGTTATTTGCAGTTCTGAAAAAACAGATTTTATGACTTTCTCTGTTGCAAGTGTTGAATGCTGACAAATGTACCAGCCACAGGTTGATTAACTTTCAACTGATGCATGGAATTATATTACTTGAAACTATATTAAATAAAAAGTTTTCTATGAAATATGTTACAAATGTCAGACCTGAGAAATGAATGTATTTCACCAATTTTTGGAATAGCTTACTTTTATCATGGTCTAGCAAAAAGTTATGACTACAGAGTGTTCTTGGATGGGTACTGCAATGATTTCAAATACCTATACTTCACATTAATGTTGACATTAATAAACCATTGCACATCAGTTTTAAATTTCTGAAACAGAAGTTTAACTTCATGTTTAATTTTATGTCTGTATACATACACATACATATTCTTAGTTAAATCATATACAAGCTTTAGAAATTTTTGGCAAGGTGACCTTGTGTCTAGGAAATATGTCTGTACTCCATTCCGCTTCTTGATTTCACAGTTCTGTTCATATAGAGATGATATGTAGTTTCCAGGTTATATATTGACACACTCTTATAACAGTGACATTCTTTTTATCTCCAGGTGAGTCACAGATCTATGCATTGATAATGCTTAGAGGATGACCTGCACACACACGCACACACAAAAAGAGTAAGTTTTAGTAAATAGATAGGAGATAGTGGTTTTGACATCTGAAAGGTGAGACATCTTGTCTGCTACGTTCAACACATCTTCTGGAATTTAATTTAAAATAAGCAACCAGGAAATATCCATATTTCATTTTCATGTTTTTGTTTAAAGGCTGCTGATATGTACAAAAATTTAACTTTTAAAGTTACTGTTTCAGATGTGGGAGAGAAGCTATATTATTTTCTATAGTCAGGATTACCTGAATGAATTTAATAATTTGAAGTAGCATATTTTAATACTGGAAATCCTGCTTAAAAAAACAAACAAACAAAAAAAAAACACATTTTTTTCTTTTGAATTTAATATCCAAAAATGAACATTGCAACAAACCCCAATGATAAAATAATAACAATTTTAATAATAATGTTATCATCTCTACTTCCTCAGTTGTAGTCCCACAGTCATTCTAGGACATAAGGAATAATATTATTAGAAAATTAGAAAAAAAAAAACAAGTTGAGTAACTGTTATAAATACTGAAATATAAACACTGAATAAAAAAGCACTCCAGTGAATTACAACACACACACTTACCATACAAACCTCAAACACTCTTTTCAATTCATTTTTGACAAACATCATACATGCAGGGGAATGGGGCATCCTCTCTGGTGAAAGGTAGAGAATTTTTCTCTAGGAAATTGTACTGCTTTCTGTATAAAATAAGTGCTGCTTTCTTGCTCTCCTCTTCCTGTGGCATACACAAACACAGATATAGACACTGTATGATTAAGCTTATTTTCATAAAAGAAGAGAATGGAAATGCTGACATAAATCACCCTTATATTTGTCTGTCAGTGTGACTTACACTGATAAAAGAAATCTAACCCAACCAAAATAGTCACTTCAATAAAAGTTTTATTGGTCAGGTGAAGACCTGACATAACACTTTCAGTGAATCATCTTAAGAATGTTAACTGTGTAAGATTACAGAAAGGTATGATTTACATATGAATTGTCTAAATTTAACTGAACACTTACTACTAATTGCTAGCTTGCTTTGCTGAAGCACTTATTATAACTGATGCAATATGACACTTTATTCTCTAACTGGTTCACCTTGTTCTGCTGTTATTAAATCCTTATTGTTTGCTCTATACACTGCATATTTAAAAGGTTCTTTGACATATCAGAGAACTGCTCAGAGAATTAATTCATAAACAAATTTGCTTTTTTAAAAAATGCTTCAGTTAACTATCTGAATTTCTATGTTCTGTTTTATAGCTGCATAAAAAATCCACAAGCCTGTTATATGCCACTTGTTTCTTCTGCTCTGGGGTACTGACATTTCTTGGTGGACTGACAGTAAATTGTAACTAACTCCCTAAGCTGCTCATTAACTTTTAGAAGTTGATGATGTAAGTAGTTAACTTACTTACAAATTAGGGCTCTCTTGGTGAGCCATGAATTGAACAGATGAATAATACAGCATATAAGAAAAGTACTTAAGACCGGTTTAGATGTGACTTCAAACATTAACTGTGGCCAACATGAATAATAAACACCAGTGTTAGTGTTATCAGTAGACATGGAATCCATGTGACACTTCAAAAACTTTGGAAATCAGTCCATTTGTCAGACTCTATGAATTATATTTTTTATTTCAGACAAGGCTATTATTAGACCTGTTGACAACCATCAATCACTTCCTGATCTCCAAGTCATGGATCACTGCTATTAAGAACTTAATAGATCAGTAAAGAAAAACATGGGCCTTCTATGAAGAAGATGTCCTGGAGAGCAATAAATTGAGAGAGAATAAACATATGAAACAAAACAAAAAAAAACCTAACAGAATAGAAAACTCATGCAAACAATCAAAAGTATTGGTTGTTTCTTCTTATTTACTTTTTTTTTTTTTTCTATTTAACTCATATCTCAATGGTTTTAACATGTAGGAAGATTAAATCATTTTTCCGGTATTTTACTGTTAGTGAATTTAGCAATCCTCATTTTCATTATTAAAAAATGTAATATATTTATTTTTATTACTGTTTTGGAATACTTATGTGTGGACAGCTGACTAAATGGCTGTAAACTAATGCATAGATCAATATTCTATTAATTTTCCTCTTTAAAATGTTCTAATAAATCATATATCTAAGCAGGGTTTATAATAGTAGGAAGTTATTCTATGCCTTGTATTTTAAAGTATTCATTAATTTTCTCCTGTCGCATAACCTGAAACTAGTGAATTTGTATGAAAATAGCAAAACTTGGTTTGAAATTTCTTCTTCCCCTTTTTCCCCTCCCCCTCCTTCTCCCAGATAAAAAAAAAAAATAGTATTCTAAAAGCCTGCTTCAGAAGACTTGGAATGAACCATCAAAGGTAAGAGCAGAGAGGTTTGATGAGAAAATGGTTATAAAAAGACACCACATTTTTCGTGGTTATGATTTAAGATGCCTCTCACTGAATTCAATGAGTTCAATATCAAAGGAAGAATGAAAGAGAAAGAGAAGATAAGCATCATAAGGTTAATTTTACTGCAGTTTATATTGCATTTTCACTACATAATTAAACTTATTAAAATATATTTTTTTTCAAATATATGTCCTTTCTTCTATATTTACATATTAATTCTCTTTCTGTATTCTACTAGAAGCTATGTTGATCTGAGCTCTCATCTGCAGTAGAGCATATGAACTTTTGTCTGTGACAGAATAAACTTTTCTGATTCCTTCTTTTCTTGGTAATATTATAACTGATTGATAATGGCCAAGAGAAGCTAATGAAATTGTTGGGAAGATGTGAGAAAGCACCTGGTAAACTTTTGTTTGTTGCTCAAAATAGGATTGTGTAGTTACACAGCCCTACTTTCATCAGCTATCCAATATTTTAATCAAAAGAGTTAAACTTGTGTTACCACTAGTATTGGTATAGCCTCTTTCCCTGACTTTCTGCAGGAAGAAAAATTTAAATTGATACAAAATTACGAGGATGTCAACATGGCCATTTGATAATACAGTCTCTCTAATGGCTATAAAGGGAGCCTGAAGTAACTAATTTAGATCTGGATATCTATATTTGTTAGGATGAGACTCATATAAAAGGCTGTCTTAATAGACTTTGTTTTGCAATAGGAGGACTTTTGAGCTTTCAAAGGGAAAACACCATTTATTTTGCTACCTCCAGTTGGGAAGTGTCTATCTAATTTTAAATTAACTATTAGCAGTTGAATGCTGAAAAATGGGGGTTATTTTAAAAGGGTAATATTGAGAGATAGCTGTCTTGGGAATAAATGATACTTTGACTCTGTGGGGAGAAAAAGTTTGATTGGAGGTTGGCATAATATTAAAAAAGAAAGAACATCTTCAAAAATAATATTTAAAAATTGTTAATGTTTGGCAAAGGGAGAAATGACATTTTATGTGAAATTTCTGAAGAAAAAGATATTTCTATAAATTTTGAATATGTTTATAATTTAAAAAATAGAATATCATTTATGTTGTTTATAATCTTACATAACTGTGTTCCGAGAAAAAAAAAATCAGCTTTGAGTAGCAAAACAAAACAGAAACAAACAACAACAAAAAGATTGTAACAGTTGCTCCTTGAAACACACAGAATTTAATCTGCAGACCTTCAGTTCTTATTTTTGGAGTATCTTATCCTTCTTGAGTAAAAAACCTCAGCTAGTCCCTGTAGTTATTCCTATATCAATCTTATAAACATGATCAAGAACAGTTCTTATTGTCATTACGGGATTATTTATAAGTAACAAAACTGCCATTTAAAGCTTCAAGATCTAAAAGTTTTTTTTTTTTTTCCTTATCTCATGTATCGAAAATAGTGTTATTACAATTAAATCATTTACTTCTTCTTCATCTATGGTTGCCTGGAGCCATATGTAGCAGGTCAGCTAATATACCCTCACAGATTTATGATCACTGATGCCACAAAGGTTAAAAAAAATAATAAAAAGACATGTATTTAATCTCTAAATAATGTCATGCATGTATCATAACATGTTGGGTAACAGCTGTCTGGAAAGCAGTTTTCCAGGCCCTAGGGGATCCTTGTGGACACCAAACTGAACATGGGCCAGCAATGTGGCCTCATACTAAGAAGGCCAACAGATCCTAGGCAGAACTAGGTAGAGCAATGCCAGTATGTCAAGGGAGGTGATCCTCCCGCTCTACTCAGCCCTGGTCAAGCCACATCTGCAGTTCTGGGTGCAGTTCTGGGCTCACCAGTACAAGAGGGACATGGAGCTACTGGAGACAGTCCAGTGAAAGACACAGAGAAAATTAAGGGTTTGAAGTATGTGACAATTGAAAAGACGCTGAGAGAGCTGGGACTCTCAGCCTGGAGAAAAGAGTGTGTATAAATATATCATGAGGAGGAATATAAAACAATATGTTTAAATATCAGGCATACAAATATCTGATGGGGAGAGTAAAGAAGAGCCCGTTTTCTCAGCAGTGCTGTGTGAAAAGACAAGCTGTAATAGACACAGTCTGAAATACAAGAAATTTTGTTAATACATAATAAACAAATTTGATTGTTGTTTATTTATTGTAAGGGTGAGAAAGCACTGGAACAGGTTTCCCAGAGATATTATGGGGTCTCCATCCCTATAGATATTCAACACCTGACTGGACAGCAGCCTGAGCAGCCTGTTGATGCTGACTGTTCTGAGGAGAAGAACCAGATTAGATGATCTCCCTTCCAACTTCTATAGTTCTGCAGCTCAGTACTAGAGTTTAACTCTGGCAAAGTATTTTTTGGATTTAAAAACATACATATTTTTCCCTAAAATCATGCTGTTTAATAATAACGCAACACTCATATCAAACGTAATCACCTGGAAATGCATTTAATAATGGATAGGGATCAGGTGCTTTTAATATTAGATCCATTAACTGTCATGCATGCTTCTGATCTTTGCAGTGTGATCTGTATGTAACTGTGAGCTATTAATCTTTCTTCCTTTAATTCAGAAGTATTTATTAAGTGATCTTTAATAATTTAACTGGAATGGTGCAGATGTAATTCAAACAACATACCCAGAAAGTGTGCTGTGAATCTTTCCCCACGATAACATTTATTCAGAATTTAGACTACTGCATTGTACTTTTTATTATATTTCAGTTTAAAACTGTCTGAAGACAGAAACTGATAGATAGAATACTCCTATAAAAGGCATGTTTTGGGGAAAGTGATTTCAGTGCTATTCATTCTGTTCTCTTGGTCTCTGAGTAAATTTCATAATTAACAGCAGTGGGTAAAAGATCTTGGGCTAATTTGGGAGGTAATAATCTGCCTTATATATCAGATTTACCACTTCCCTGATACCTGGGACAAAAAGGAGTAGTCAGTTCACAGGAACTTCCCCACTTACCAAAGAAGTGAACTTGGAGACACATTTTTTTTTTAAGAAAAATGCATTTTTTGGAAAAAATCCCTTCTCAGAAGTCTTATGATATGAAACTGGAAGCAGTCTCTTAAGATGTCTATCTGTCTTTTATATAAAGGATTGGGCTTAATGTTGCTGGGATTTTATTGTAATCTATCATGAATGATGCTGGAGAGCCTATTTTTATTTACAGGCATACCAAAGTAAAACGTAATAACAATAAGCACTTTCCTCAATCTTTTCGATATCTTGATGGAAAAGGAGATGGGTTTCCTCTCACAGAGCTATTTTTGCTTTTGCAAAAAAAAAAAAAAAAAGGAAAAAAAAAGAAAAAGAAAGAAAACCTCTCTCTCATGATGGTTATAACAGCAAAATAGCCATACTAATGATTTGACATTCATCATCAGTTTGCAGCATCTGCTGTGGTAGCTGGCAGTCCACTTTAAATGAATCCCAGGAGGCCCGCAGTGCTGGACTCACAGACAGTTAGTTATGGATATTAAATGATCATGAGAGTCTCAGATCTGCATAACTCTAGGGGTCACTGCTTGCTATTGTACAGGTGCATGTAGTATCACTGAATCCTCCTAGCAAATAATGAAGTTGAACTTTGGTATATTTAGACCTTAAAAATCAATTCTGCCTGTTTTCAAGCAAGTGGATATGAGTATGCACAGGTATGAGTGGAGAGGGGATTATGACTGCTGAAAAGGAAACAATGCTGGATTTCTTAAACTGAAAGAAGTTGGTTAGAAAATACCTTACCTTTATCATCCTGATATAAAATTTCTGAGTAATGTAAGGGTGATTTATGAGAGTTTGTAAAATGGGAACTATTGCAAAGGAGACAAAAAGGTGTGAAAGTAATTTTTTAGTATGCATATGTCCTCTCTTCTTCTCACAAGCACAAACTCCCCCTCTTTCTTTTCTGTACAAGAAAAACAGGATGCAATTATGTAAAAATTATATAATTACATGTCTGAAAGAGCTATATAGGCATAATAATGATAATTGAGGCAGAGAAAAATCTCATAAGGTAAAAAAAAGGCAGAATATGTAACATGCTATAAGCACACTTTAATGATAATGAATACCATTACTTTAAAGATCCATTATGTATATTATGTACGAGCTGACAATTGTATTTTGCAATCAAGCTATATTTTCCTATTGAAACCTGCTTATTCATTAACAAATCCCCCTCTTTTAAATATTTTGAGTTTGAGGAAAATATAATGCATCTATATTTTTGGTTTTAAATCATTAGTAACTAGGGAAAATGTTGTGCAAAGAATTTTTGCTGTTTACTTTTCATTTTAGAAAGTTAATTGGCAGTATTAAATTTTAAATGAGCCTTTTGTTTGTATCTTGGAAGTGATCATAATGATCACACTCAAAAGAGGGAGAATTTCAGCATGCTTCATATCTCTTTGTCAAATAGCATCCCTCTTGTATAATTCAGGTAAATTTAAGTCTAATATATCATAAAAAGGAGATTCTAGGGAGCCTCAATCAAGCCACCTTTTGTTTTAGCACTATGTTCAGGAAGATTAAATTTCCTATTTCAGTTCTTGAAGGGAGTTGAAAAGGTGGGTATTTTTATTCTCAGTTACATTGCTTGTTTATAAAATAACTGATGGTCCACTTAAGCAATCTAACTGTAGCCTCAGACCATTATTATGATATTGGATAATAACATTCAATTGTAACACATCTTTTTTACATATTTGTTTCCCTTTACTGTTTGTCTTAAATTAGCCAAAGCTAATTTAAGATCCAAAGCTTTAAAATAACTACATTCTGTTTCAGTCTCCACTTCTTTACTCAGACTTACATTTTGATTACCAAACTCCATTGAATAAATAATTATCTAAGTAGAGACACAGTTTAATAACAAATCCTGAATACTCCAGTCTTCACAGAAAATATTGTGCTGCCAACAGAAATCACATTCTCCAATCTTATCTTCCATAATAAAATCAGAAGTTTCACAAATATTTTTTTCCTGGTGTAAAACATGTCCTTATATTTTAGAAAAAGAAAAAAAAAAACACAAATATTCTCGGATATGTTTACTCTGCTATCTTAAGGGAAAATAGGTAGTTTGAGCACTGATAACAATGAAGCTATAGCAGTATTGACTCTAAAACTTGCTTGCTATCCTTTTCAAGTGCTTGGAAATCTGGTTTACATTGAAATTCGTTTGGCTTATACCTTTCAGTGCTGAATGTAGCCAATTTATCAGTTATTAATGAGTTAACACATTTAAACTATGTAACAGAAAGCAACTTACTGCCTTATGATCACAATATAGAAACATCACATTTAATAAGATAAATCTGATAACTGTTAGACTTATCCTATTACACATGCAAAGTACTGGGAATGTATATGCTTGAACATGTACAAAGAGTAGTAAGAGAATTTGAAAGAGAATCTAAAAAGTGTAACTTAATATACACACGTGTCAATGGAAAGAATATTGTTATTACTTTACCCTCAAGTTTAGAAATAGCAGCCAATGTAAGCGAGTTAGTTAATATTTGGCCTCAGGTTCCCACCACTGATCAGTGGGGCAATTAGAAAGGTTTCCCATCAGACCCCTCTGATGGGAACATTGGTTATCTTCCTCAAGGCCAGAATCTTGTCTCTGACAAATGTAAAACATTGATAAAAGATTGTTCTTTGCTGCTTATTGAAGAGTGTGTGCTATCTATTTAATTTACACACATTTATCTTACTAATATACATTAGGAACAAGAATATACATCATAAAATATTTTAAAATAAGACTCCATGATTTTTTTTAAAAAAATACTGACTTTCCTCATAAAAAAGGATGCTTTCTACTGTTATCTCTCCATAGAAGTCAGAAAAGTTATATACTTCTATAGGGTAAGTGGGCAGAGAGGGAAATCTTTATAGCATGCATATTATTATCTGATATTTGAATTGAAATTCTACATATACTGAAATAAATTTGGAGTGGATTGACTTCAACCAGTTATGGACTCATGTGATTGACTGTAGCTTTAGAAGTTATTACAGAACAAAGCTGGAATGCAAAATTGCTTTTTTTTTAAAAAAAAAAAAAGTGAAATCATATTCTATCAAACAAAGATACTTTCTTTACATGCTTTACATGAAATTAGCTGTATCACAGAAGATATCACAGAGGAATAATCTTGGTGCTCTGTTAATTAGTTTCAGTAGGCTTATAAATGGAAACTGGATTGCTGCTTTGAAAGGCTTTTTAGAGAAATTGGTGTGAACTTGTCAAATTCCGTCACTTATGGAATCTCTTTGGTTTATTTTTAAACCACTAAAAAGCCTTTATCCATATACTTTGAATCATGATAAAAATGTTAGCATGATGCTTATCATATATTATTATTATCATTGCCATCTTTATTGTGGAAGCATTAAGCAGCTGGGCTAGCCATGGCATTAAAGCATGAGCTGTGTATACATCTAATCCCATCCCTGAAGATCTAGGGCATTCGCCTGGGAATGGTACTCTTCTGAATTCACAGGCCATTTAAGTAACCCCTGAATAAAAGAAGACATAATGCAAAGAAGGGGGTATCACAACTAAACGTCTATCTGCTAACGCTGCTGCAGCATGATGCTCTTCTTCGTTCCTCGTCTGTGTGACTCTCCAATGCCTTGCCATAGTATCATGTCTCCAATAGAAGCAAGAAAGTCTTTCTTACTTTATTTCATATCAGAGTGATATAGAGTATGAAGCATGTGACTGAGTATCTATCCAACTTTCCAGATTCAGAAAGGAGCCTGAATTGTAGTTCTGAAAAAAAGTGCTTAAATCTGTTCAAGAGGGCTCTGTTTGATGCAGTAGTTGTTACAGATCACAGCCACTTCTCAAACTTCACACTTGACTTTTCAGTTTCTACAGAAACAGAAAAGTCCAACAATTCCAAAGTTTTCCAACAGAAGAACAACTCCTCTTTGATGCTTGTAACATCTTCAAGTTCTTCAAAGAGGGGAGATGGCTCAGGACTACAAACAAATAGCAGAGAAACAATTTTCAAAATGCACATAGGAAAAACTAACTTCCTCAAGCAGTTCTGAGCACAAGAGGACTTCACAAGAACATATGGAGGCAACACTTTGTTTTCTAACTCGAATTTTACTGTAGTTAAAAGAAACAGGTATCTGAAGCTAGGTAAATTCTAAATAAGCCTGCTCTCTGAGAAAACACTAGAGTTTTTTCAATTGCTTTTTTATACTCTGATTGCCTGCTACTATTTATAGTTCAAACTATAAATATACTACACTTATTACTGAGTATAAAATATCAACATCCAGTTTAGCGATGGTCCTGACATCAGTAACTACTCAAAAATATCAGCACATCATTACTACAATGGAAATATTCAGCAAAAAGATTGGTACTGTTCCAATGAGAAAGATTAACGAGTTTGGATGAAGCATATCTAAAGTTCATTTCATTAGGAAATTAAAATGCTTTGGCATAAACCATCAAAGAAGTATGGTGTGTTATGAGGTTTAGTTGGAAGTCATATTTTTAGTGGTTACATCTTATGTTTGTTTTTAAGATCAATGTTTGAAGATTAATGACTTGACTATCTGCAGTAGAACTATTCCAAATTTTTACCACATTAAAGATTCAGCAGTATTTTCCTCCTCCTTTCAATTTTGATGTCACATTTCCAATATCTTTTATTAGCTTGTCTGTTATTAACGTTTCTTCTATTACAAATTATCTCTGTTCTCATATGATTTCCATTTATAGAAATGGACAATGTAAATTGTCTATGAATGTTCTCTCCAACCTGGAGTAAAATGTAAGAAGAGAAAGAAAATCAAGAAAATCAAGGAAGGAAGAATATATTTCAATCAAGACATGCCATGCTTTGATCAGATTCTGACCCAAACCAGCTGAACAGATGTCACAAAAAATAATAGAAGTTCATTTTTAGTGATTCATATGGGATGTTTTTCACTTTCTTTTTACTGAGAGAGTAATGTCGAGTAAGTGAAACTACATCATCAATGTTTAATTTCCAACATCTCATAGTTTGCAGAAAGTAGTGCTCCTTAACTTAATGCTGAAGGATAAAGTTAATTTACTAAGGCTGAAAAAAAAGGCTGCCAAAGCCATATATCCTTGATGGCTTAAACAGCTGAATTGTTTTTATTCCACATCTGCAGACAACATAAAATTCATTCTTCTATTTTCTCCTCCAGCACTGGTACTGTAATTCCGATGAGCTTTCACTTTGGAAATGATAAATTCATATAATTTTCTTCATAGGAATAGCAATTCTTTCTCTAACCAAATACAATTGTAAAGTTTCTGGATCATCTCTGTGTCTTGTGCCACATCTTGCTAAAAACCTTAGGCCTGGATTTGCCAAGAGTCTTAGGTTTTGTATTCTATAACATCTGTCCTCTAAACACATTTCTACTGACAAACCATTGACTTTCCTTTCTCCTTCCTCTATCATATTAGTTAGTCACTTATACTTATAGCAACATAAGGATTCTAACTAATAAAGCAAATAAGGAGTCTAACCAATACAGAGACTTAAACTTGTCTGAACTGGATGAGCAACACTTAAAGCTAGAAAACAGGAAATACTGATGAGAAGATTGAAATATTTCAACATAAGGATATTGCTCATGACAAAAAAAAAAGTGTAAAGCATTCTTCAATCGGGACTCACAGCTTGGAACATGACACTCGGTGCAGATACTTACATCCTTTCTCTCCAAACAGAACCTCAGTGAGAACTTAAAGCTTCATGACAAATTTAGCTTTAATGTAGGTATTTCTTTTTCAGTTACTTTTGACAGGGGAAAATCTTGTTGACAGGCCCAGAGAAGATCAAACTGACATCCTCATCTCTGATTTAGATAGAGCTTTATCTAACAGAAAAAAAAAAGATAGTTGTGTAGGGAGGATTCAAAAGAAGAGATGTTCCCTATTCCTGAGCAGAAAGACAAGTGCGAGCTCTTCGAAGGAATGGAGCATGCATTTGATTTGTGTTCCTCAGGTCCCACCTCCGTTTAGGAACTGCATGTCTATCTAGCTTCCGTTCTTTAAACTTATGATGTCAAGAATATCTAAACTGTATGGGATTTTAGTATTAGATAAGATTTTTGGAAGCTTTTATATATAAACCCACCAGAAAGAATTTGGATTTATTACAAAGAATTCAGTTAGTTGTGAGATGACTCTGTCACTCAAACTAAACCCCTCTTAATCAGCTTTATAGGTCTTTCAATAAGTAGAATATATCATTATTTCCAACAGAAACTTTCCACCATTTTTTCTGGTTATCCCCCAAAAGTGTTCTTTTCTATGTTTATAACTTGTAAGAAGATGTGACAGCATTAAGTGTACTTTTTACAGAATATTAAGGCAGAAGACCCCTAGGTGGTAGGGTGATTTATAAAAGACATTTGTATGTTTTCTAAGTTTCTGTGAATCTGTGAAATATTTTGTTATGAAAACAAGAAGATGAATTTGTAATTCAAATTCAAAATCATGCTAACTGTATCTTTTTAATTTTTAAGCAACTTGTATTATATTTAGCTAAAAGATATGCAGCAGCTACTGTGGTTTCCTTGGAAACTAATGGATCTGAAAAGAAAAAAAAATTCAAAACATTATTTTATACATGAAAGCTTCTGGTTTCTGTGTGTTGGCTAATTCTTTGGGTACCTAAAAATGATCTTGATGAGTTTTATCCTCAAGAAAACCTTCTCAAACTTCAATCCTATCACAAAGATTTTTAAATTCGAGGTTTTTTTTTGTTTTATTCTATTTTCTGTTGAAAATCCAAAATTTATGCAAATACCTTAACCCTGACTATCCAGAAAAGTGTATGCTAAAAATAAGCAAATAAACAAAAGCCAAGAACCAAAAAAAAAGCTTAGAAAATAAGAAGACACCGTTTCAGTTAGTGTGGTAAAAAGGTTCAGAGAAACATATGCAAAAGGTGAGAATCTCAGGTACCTATTGAGATGCTGGACAGCATGTGGAAATTCTCTGATGCTAACTTACAAATAACTTTTATATTTTGCTTGAATACTGAAAAAAAAAAGAGTTTTTATTTGCTTGTTTTTTTCACTATGAACCCTGACAAAAAAAGTAAATCCTTTGTGTGGCTTTCACCTGCCTTTGGTGCAATTTGGCTGAAGCCCTCAATGGTAGCTTTTCACATCACAGATACTCTGAGACTAAAATTGAGGTGGGTGTTCAGAAAACACTTGGTATGTCCATCTGGAGAGGTGTGGAGTGGCACAGTTTGCTCTGTCCAATCTTCAGCCTGACTGGATGTGCACCAACCATAGCCCTTCGTGCACTCATCCACATAAATATGTATTCTCTTTTGCTCTATAGCCTCCCCCTATGCCTTACACTTCAACATGTTTATGCACTGACCAGACCTCTACATTTAGTTGGCTTCTGTGAAAACTAAGTAGGTAAATGAAGTTAATACAAAGCAATCACAACCAAAACCTGACATGGAGGTGCTGCTAAAAGCTATCAGTAAGCTGCAGAGTTCATCACACCAGTTATGTCTGAGGAAAGCTTTATGCTTTCTCACCAGCACTTACACACAATAGTTGGGCTATTCAGAAAGCAAACAAATGAACAAACTGAAGGGAGCAAACTTACTGGTGTTCTTTACTCATATTTCCCGACATTGCTGCTGCTACATTTATAAAAGTACAGTTTCACTGTAACATATATTCTTATACTTTAGGAGTCACATGCAAACAGATCCTCTCTTGTTTCATAATGATGATTTCTTAATTTCTTTTGTAGCTTCAAAATGTATGTATGTATGTTATTGGTCTTCTCTAGAGCTAGAGGAGAAAGGTTTTTTTTTTTTTTTTCCCTAAATGACTCAGTAAAAGAGTTAGAAGTAATAGCAGTTCTTTTCCCTGAGCTAAAAAAATATCTTTTTCTCTTTTTTTTTTCTTTCCTTTTTCTTCACATTATCTATTGTGATTTAAAATCTGTAACCTATATGCAAAGTAGAATGAGTATTTGGGACAAAATCCTCAGAACAGGCACATCTCCAGATTCTGCTTTGATTGACTCATATATGCACAGATATCTATCCTATCACAACATATATAGCCCTCATCCCAAGATCTCCATGTGATTCTCAAATGATCATTTTTTTTTCAATCCACTAAATAGTTGGTCTGAAAAAAAAAAAAAAAAAAAAAAAAAAAACTATGTGTAGTTTCAAGAGATATCCTGAATGCTTCATAATTATTGCCCTTGTTCTTTTAGCTACATCTGGACCATACAGATTAAGTGTCTCTTTTGCGTTCTTCCTTCATGTCTGTATATGCTCAGAGCACTTGATTACAATTTATGGACTTCAGAGAAACTAGGCAGGAATGTACTTTTGTTGTAGTATTGCATAGCTTGCTTTTTTTTAGATTATATCTGCTGCTTAAATAGGTTGCACCTTTTGTATGTCCATCAGAATATCTATTTCACTGATGGTATGCTTTGCCTGATAAGGGAAATCAACATTCACAGGCTCAAATTCAAATTCCATTTCATACCTACTTTAGCAAATACACATTAAAAATTGCCTGGTTTGCTGAATGAGCCAACTAATTTCTTCATTTTGCTTCCAGTTGCTCAAGATTTAGTCTAGATAATACATTTCCAACAACTGTTAACTGTCCTTTTATTTTATATGCATAACTCATCAAAGGCATCGTGTGATTTTTTTTTCAGGTAAAAACATCTAGGCATAAATTTAAACATATGATAATTGATTTTTGATAGATTAATTAAAATCCTAACAATGAATAACACCTACCATTAATGTAATTCATATTTTAAAGTAATTTTAGACATTTCACTGATAGAACTTATAGTTGAGAAAATTTGTTTACAGGAGTACAATTATAAGTAAAGTTTTCCAGCTACTTAACTTGTTTCCAGGATACAATAAGCAATTTACTCCTTGGAAATACGTGTATGTGAAAACACTGCTAATATATTAATTCTGAGGTAGACACAGCCCTACTCCCTCGCCCAGTGCAAAAATATCTGGTAAAATGCAATGCTTTAAAAGCAGTCTAAAATTAAAAACAACAAAAGTTTATATCTAATAGGCCCGGATGGCAAAAATATGTACAAAGAAATGGACAATTAGTCTAACCCATGATTAAAAAAAATAAACAAAAAAACCCAACCTTTTAACAACCTCATTTGTGACCTTTTTTTTTTTTTCCAGAAAAGACAGACAAAAATCACCTTAAGAAAGCAAATAACCTAAGAAAACAGATTTCACTTAGGAGAACCAAGTTAATGTCAAGAGAGATTTCTTTAACTGACCTAAAATCCAAGTGCCTGACAAACCACAGATAAACTGAGAAAATGTGAGGCATTGGAGAGAGACCAGTTTGCTTATATAAAGCAGTTGGATTAGTAACTGATTTACTGTTGCAAATGTTCCTAAGCATTAATCATTAAGCTATCTTTGGATTTGTGAGGTCCAAGTGGTCTGTAGGAGATCTACAACTAGTTATTGAAACATAATGTTGTAATGAAACATGTTATATTCCTTCTCTCCTCTGGCCCTGCAAAAAAGCAAATAACCCTGGAAACATTCGTTTTTAGATGCAAGGAGTTTGAGAACTACAGGATCAACACTGCACAGCTGGACAGCTTTGTACCTGTGAAGTGTTTATTTCTTTTGGAGCTTTAGATTTTGACCACTGATAAAACGAAAACAGATGATTGATCACCACTGATAACACAGGCAGTTGTTCTGAGGTTCTTTTTTTTCTGAGTAAGGTATTAGCAACCAAAATAGATACTCAGCTTGAGTAGCTTTTTTCAAGGTACTTTATTATGCTTTGAAGAACATTTTTATCAATAAATATTGCACCATAAAAATAATGATCACATTATCGGGTTTATTTAATTCAGCTCTTTTTTTATAGTTTCCACCTCTAGAATGATCTTTTCTTAGGCCCATATTTTTATTTCTTCATCAGTTAGTACTTTTTAAATGATTATGAATATTTATCTAGAGTGTAATCTTGAAAATTGCTGTAGTGGTATTTCAGTTTTCATGTCAAAGTGTCTTTAATTTTCCTTAACAATGCTTTCAGTCTTATTTCTGCAATGCAAATACATCTCATCAAAGATAATTTTCTGAAGACTTTTGAAACAATTAAATGACCATAAGTACTCATATGTCAGTTAAGTATGGCTTTTTACCTCTGCTATCATAAGCATTGGTATAAAATGCATATATGCACAAAATACCTCTAGATATTATATCCATTTATATACATTATACATGATATATGTATGTGTGAGTAATTATCTATATTTACATTTATATTCCTTTCATAGCCTCAAGGCTGGTTTTCTGAGTGTCTCCATTTCAAATTAGGAACTTATGTCAAATTAATACCACAGCTATATCACACAGTCCAGAGTGAAATGTGAGCATTGAATAAAAAAAAAAAAAAAAAAACCTTTAGAGACATAATTTGTAGACTTTCTTATCTCTTTCATGGTTGTCTTTCTCTGGCACTTCTCCATCCTCTCCCTGCTCCATCCTCCATCTCCCTGCAGGTTTTGAGGAAGAACACAGATTGACTAATGTGGTGTGAAGCAAAAAGTAAATTTGGTGGACATTCCCTATCTACCTTCCCAAAGAGCAGTTTTGTTGCCAATTAGCACTTTTAGAGTCTGAAACATAGGAGTTCAAGCCATGATACTGAAGTGTCCATAACAGAAATCATCAGGTCTAAGAAGGCTGGGCCTTAGTGCTGGGAAGAGTTGAGAAAGAGGGGAAAGGAGAAAAGAAAAGAAGAAAAAAAAAGTAAAAAAAAAAAAAAAAAAGAAAAAAAGCTGGAGTTAGCTGGTTATAAAAGTACAGATTGGTAAGGAAATATCAGTATAAAGATGAGACCCATGAATATGGAGAAAGTGATGGCATGGATGCACAGTTAAAAGCAGGGGTCCAGATCTATCTCACTCTGGTTCAAGGGAGTGTAAGTTTCAGAAGAAATAATTCAATAATTAGCAGTTGTTGATATTGTTCGTTTGGCTGAGATTTACCTCAGTCAATTTGTTCAATGGCTGAGGAAGCTGATATTAAATGGATTTTAAAATATGGGAATGGTGAAGTCTGAAAGAAAGCATTTATTTATTCTAAAGAGATACAAACATGTTAGCTTATTTATGCATTCATATATTGGTTGATGTGCATGAAGCCACGGAGGAAAAATATTCAAGGTTTCATGAATTTCTACTTCACATACTGTATGTATTTAAATATGTAACCTGAAGACATTAAATTAGATTTGAAATTATAGTTTATATGCCCATCTCTTACAAGAAAGAGAAAACCCATATTTGGAAAATAATTTTTATTTTATCATGTATGGGATAATTTAATCTTGTTTATTTCTGGGATTGTTAGAATCTGTTTTACTAATGCGGATACTTATAAAGACAAGATAAGTAAAAAATTTTACTTTTTTTTTCCACTTGAAAATTACATATTAGTCAAGAAAGTGAATTTTGAACTCTAGACTTATTTGTTAAATTCATAGGTGTTTTGGTTTATAAAATAAAAGATACAAGATAATAGAGATGAAATTTAACTGCACCAAAAAAAAAAATCAGCTCATTTCATTCAATGTACTTTTCTTTTAAGGCACGAGTAACTTTTTTTTTGTTATGATGATTTTTGTAAATAAACACAACAAAAAATGTGTGCCATTAATTCAGTATTAAGAAGCAAATAATATTTCATAACTTAACTGAAAAAACTCATAAAATATTAATTGTGAACTTCATCCTCAGATAAACTAAAAAGTAAAACAAAGGTTTTCAAAACTTGCCAAACTTCTATTAGTAATCTTTCAAAGAGAAAAGAATTTGAATTACCAGCATCATGTACTCCCTGTTAATGAAGGCTTGCAGCACCAAAAACAACTCTCAAGCATATGCTATTTTAGTGATGCTGGCTTATATACACATTAGATATTCATCATTCTCTTTCTACTGACTTTGTTCTTTTTTCCCCATGTGTATATACATATATATATATATATATATGTATATACATATGGGAAAGGTATTTGTATGTGTGTATTTTTCTATTTGAGCTGGCATTATTTTGATTGCTACAGGTGAAAAACATGGTTTTGAAACTGAAAATCAGATCCACTGAGTGACAGTTATGATTGCCTTAAGGGACCTACAAGACCATAGTTTCAACAAAGTGGAAGGGATTTGTGAGTCTACTCTACTACTGCTGCAGGACTAAGTAAAATTTTGAGCTTCTTCATATTATCTATTGGTACTTAAGTGAAATTCATCTGTTTTCTTCTATTGCCACTTCGTTTGAAAACAGCTTGACTTTTAGGTGGTAGTGAGTTCTTCATTACTTTGTTATTCATTTAAAATGTAGTTTTGCTTCTTAGACTTCTTTTTCTCCTACAAGGACATATGATTGAAAAAAAAAATATAGCTGATTAGAAATGATTTATGGACAGAAGAGAAAGCAAAATGAGAAGCATGAAATGGAAATGTCAGATAAAAACTACTAAACATCTCTTAGCATCGCTTATGTCTAACTAGAAAGAGATCTTTAACAATTAACATGTCACAGTTTGTCATTTTTATTTGTGGTTCCATAACTTTCTGTCTTCTACGTAGAAGTTGCTCATTTTCTCTTATTTTATATGCCATTGCAGTAAGAATATGTCACTGGCTAGAACTCTGTTTACATTGTACACAGTTTGTTTCTTCTGTCAAAGTATTGGCACGCAGATTGGTGAGAAATTATGTGTGATCATTTAAAATTGATCATAAAACATTTCACACTAACCCCACTTTAAAAAAAATGACAGAAAGAAGTGCTTAAATCCATGCAAATCTTTTCTTTTATCCACATGGCTGTCAGTTTGTGAATATTAAATGTTTCTGCAAATAACATGACTGCACACAGAACTTTCTGGACTTTTCTATAACATTTTATAATTGCATATATTTCAATTATTTATTAAATTATAATATTAAACTTTGTACCATTGCAAAACTAAATAAGGTATGTATTATGAAGCATATCTTTCTGATAAGAGAGGAAGAAATAAATCTTACTAGCAATTTTTCTCAGCATAAAGTAGGACCCAGGATTCACCTGACTGAAGAGAGAGAAAGGTAAGACGAGAAAGGAGGAAAGACGGAGGGACAATGGCAAGACAAGGCAGAGCAGGGCAGGCTAAGGCAAGGCAAGCCTTCTGTAAGAATTCTGCAAATCATACATCTCAGAACAGATGATCCCATAGAAATTCTGAAGAATTAGCTAGTTTATTTTGCATTGTTACATAGAAAATAGCATTTTTGTCCATGTCAAAGATGAAACTGAACAGTACCATCATCGTTAGTACCTTTATATCTGAGTATCTTAGTATTCTTACTTCTTTGAAGTGTTTTGAAGAATAGTGGTTAATTAGCCAGTCTACTTTGAGGTATTTTATAATTCATATTCTGTTTCTTTCAAGTATTTTCCATGACTTTTAATTTTTTTTCAGGGATAGATGGACCGAAACACTTGAAAGGTCCTTAACAGATATTCTAGGTGTGTAGAACCCAAATGTACAACTTGTTGCTAACAAATATTTAGGGGGTACCTCAGCTTCAGGAGCAACATATCTCTTTAGACATTGCTGTGTATATGAAGGCAGAATTCCTCAGATAAAGCTTAGACATCTAAAGCTAATTACCTCTCTAGTCAACGAAAACCCACAGGTGAGAAAAGCTGTAATGCACTTGTTTGGATATCTGTCTATACGCATGCATATGTGTATATGTATGCATGTATGTATATGTGTGTGAGTACACAGATATACAAGTGAGATTAAGATAAAAACGAAACTCCAAATACTTCTGCTGCTTATATCCATATAACCATTATCAAGATATATCCTGATATGTTCCATCTTACTCTTGGCATGCAGATTGGTGAGAAATGAAGTGTGATCATTTCAAATAGATCATAAAAAAATCACACTAACCTCAGTAATCATTTTTTAAAAAAAAAAAAAGAAAGAAAGGAGAATTTGAAGAGTTCAAAGAGTTCAGGTGAATGTATGACTGAAATATATAAAGTACTGAAACCAGCTAAAAAGAAGAGAAAGTAATACTCTTTTTTTTAACTGAATAATTATAGCTTTCTTGAACAGATTCATGTTCATACCAGTTCTCTGCTGGAACAAATTTCAGCTTAATTTTTCTCTCTTCTAGAATAGTGTAATAATGTTTTTTCACAATGTTAAGGACTAGTGGAAGGACAAGTAAAGCCTCCTATCAATAATTAAATATTTTTCATGATCTTTATTAGATTTAGTCCACAGCCTAATTGCTATGTATGTTTTTATATTATCAGATCATGGAAACCTTATGCTTGTTTAGTGAATTTCTAGCAAGGTAATCAATCTTTTCTCATTGATTTGAAAATTTGCACTGAAAGCATGCAAACATCTAAAAGGGAAACAAGAGATACCTTTATAGCAATGTTGTCCCTAGATAGTACCTGGGCTATGAAAAAGAGATTTAATTTTTTTATTTTTGTTGTTGTTGTTGTTCACCTAATTTGTCTTTTTTGGCCTCTGGAAGATTTGCTGAAATCATCCACAGATTTCTAAGGGTATCTCCATTGTTGTCATCCACAAATATAAGATGTTTGTTAACAAAAATCCTCCCACACTATCTAAAATCCTACACAAGACCTTCCAGTCTTATGGTTGCCAAGAAAGGTTGATGGAGTCTCCTTCTCTGGAGATCTTCAAAACCCGCTTGGACACAGTCCTATGCCACATGCTCTAGGTGACCCTGCGTGTGCAGGGAGGTTGGACCAGATGATCTCTAAAGGTCCCTTCCAACTTAATAATTCTATGATTCCATGATTCTATGATGATTTGGAATAAATAAGATGCACAGTGGAAGTTGGCAGCACAGATAGTGTTTTATTGGATCTGTGTTAAAGGAGTATGGGTCTACTCTTTCTTTTCCATATTCAAAAATAAAACCTCAACAGAAATCTTAGTATGAAGTTATGTATGTCAGCATGGATATAAAACAAATTCATAATCAAGCATAAGCACATTTTTGACAACATAGACAATCCTCATTTTGCCTCAGCTTTTCAAGCATAAGGACCATCTTTGTTTTCCCTCATTTGTTTTTTGGTTTGTTTTCAAAGGCGGTCACGAATCATTATTACTCATCTTTCATTTCTAATTCACTACCCTAACTAATAGATATGATTCTTTAAATGACATATTATTTTTTTTGCATCACTCACTGAAGTGGTGATCCAGCAACACTCTGCCAAACCAAAAATGGAGACTAGCTAATGTGTAAGGATGCAGAAGCAGGCATGTGTGGTCAAGACAGTGCTTGATAGTGTGTGCTGTGGTTTTCAGAAGAGCCAGATATGGAATTAGCTCTGCTCATAGCTCAGAAGAATCTGACGTTCAGTATGAATGCTGTGGAGGACTCAGTGTCTTCAAAACACCATGGTGAAATTCCAGAGCTGAAGGGTATAATTAAGCATTATATGATAAAAAATATGTACATGTTAATACATCATTATTGTGAATAACATAGCATAGTAGCATAACAATAAAATCATTGAATCACTGGAGGAATAAGGCTGCGAAGATATGAGCACAGCAATGCTCTGAGACAACTGGTTATTACTGCACACAACCTCCATTGAATGCATAATTTAGTCACTAATGCTAATTAGCTTCCATTTTGGACTGTGTACATTATTTCAAATACCCAATGACGAAAATGTTTAATTATGGGATTTTGAAAAAGAAACACTTTTAGCTGAAATCAGCAAAGACTTACAGACTTATGCTTTTGTATTTTTTTTTTCCCAGGACATGAATGAATTATAGCTCTAGCAGACAAAACTGTCCTCCCTACAATTTAGAAAGCCAATGAAGATAACATAAATATGTACATACCAGAGCAAAGCAGAAGGAAATTTACTATTTAAAGTTGACTATAAATGTTTCTGCCTTTGCAAACAGCTTTCGTATACACACAATCATGCATTGTCAGTAATATAGTCTAGCATAGTTACAACAGCACTTAATTGTAATAGCTTCATGACAAAAGTATTATAATTATGAAAAAAAATAATTGTTTGCTTGGTCAACTGCACTGTGTTAATGGTGTAAATGTACCACTTGTGGAGTTATTGTATTTCATTAAATATATAGATAGATAGATACAAACATACATATATATGCCTCCATACAAGTGGAAAATAGCATTTTATTTTGAAAACAGACAGAATAAACTGGACAATCATATATAATATAGATGTAAGAGAAAACCAGGAGAGAGGAAGACTTTGCACAGGTCAAGGAGGATTGGGTTAGAGATTATTTAGCCAAACTGGACACCCATAAATCTATGGGCCCAGATGGAATGCACCCAAGAATGCTGACGGAAATGGTGGGGATTAGTGCTAAGCCGCTTTCCATGATCTTTGAGAGGTCATGGAGAGCGGGGGAGGAAACAGAGGACTGGAAGACAGTCAACATCATTCTTCAACAAAGGCAAGAGGGAGGAGCCAGAAAACTACAGGCCAGTCAGTGTCACCTCCATCCCTGGAAAGGTGATGGAGCAGCTACTGCCATTCAGAGAGACCTAGACAGGATAGAGAGATGGGCAAAGAGGAACCTCATGAGGTTCAACAAGGGCAAGTGCAGAGTCCTGCACTTGGAGAATAACCACCTCAAGCACTAGTACAGATTAGAGGGTTGACCTACTGGAAAGCAGCTCCTCAGAGAGGGATTTTGGGTTCCTGGTTGACAAGTTAACCAGGAGTCAGCAATGTGCCCTCCGGGCCAAGAAGGCCAATGGGATCCTGGCCTTCATAAGGAGGAGTGTTGCCAGCAGGTGGAGGGAGGTGATCCTCCCCCTCTACTCGGCTCTGGCAAGGCCACATCTGGAGTAGTGTGTGCTATTCTTGGTTCCCCAGTACAAGAGGGACATGGAGCTTCTAGAGAGGGTCCAGCGTAGAGCCATGAAGATAATTAAGAGACTGCAGCATCTATGTTATGAGGAAAGACTAAGTGAGCTGGGCCTGTTTATTCAGGAGAAGAGAAGACTGAGAGGGGGATCTGATCAATATGTATAAGTACCTGAGGGAAGAATGTAGGGAGGATAGGGCCACACTCTTCTCAGTGGAGGCCAGTGACAGGAGAAGGGGTAACGGGTGCAAGTTGAAACAGGAAGTTCCATCCCCATATGAGGAGAGATTGTGTAGTGTCCTTCTCTGGAGATCTTCAAAACCCTCCTGCATGCGACCCTGTGCCACGTGCTCAAGACGTCCCTGCTTGAGCAGAGGGATTGGACTAGGTGATCTCTAGAGGTTCCTTCCAACCTCAACCTTTCTGTGATTCTCTGAATACTTAGTTTTTTGTTTCAGGAACTCCTGACATGACTGTTCCGATATTTCTGTGTTAAAAAAGGTGGAAAAATGTACTTGTCAAACATGATATGAAATCAATAACATTATTGAAACAAATACCAGCATAGAAACTGTCAGCAAATAAATAAAATATGAAAAGCATTATAGAAATATTCCCTCCACTTAAATATATTTGTGCTTAAATACAGATGGAAGAGAAAAAAAAATGTTTGTCTTGTCTCAGATCCACTTAGCTCTTCTAGACACAAGCATATATCAATACAAATATATAATTCATATTTTTATAAAGAAAAAGATTACCATGACCTTTCCACAAACTATTATAGATGACTTTGACTATACCTTGTATAAACCAGCATTTGGAACAGTTAACTATAATGACTCATGCAAAGGAATTCGCAGATTTAATTAAAATAAATAAATAATACGTTAAAAAGAAGGAGTTTATGCTCTACTATTTATCTTGGAGAACTCATCCATGATCTACTCAGAGAATTTTATACTCCTGCCTTCTAGCTCACTAGAAAGTACTCTGATGTCTAGCCTCCAGGGTGGAGAGGAAGAAGAGGAGGAGGAGGAAGAGGCACATTCCAACTGGCCGCTATACCAACAATAATGAGAAAGCAAGATGCTTGAAGATTAAAAAAAAAAAAAAAAAAGAAAGAATATGATTTTCTGTCTTAGTAGACATATGGGGAAAGAATCAGGGTTCTCATCTTGCTCTTATGACTTTCTATTCATTTTAATTTAAGAAAACAAGGAAAATAAATTATTTTTGCAGTTAGGCTTCTTTATTCTTCTCAAATCTTATTTTATGCTTCATGTTTTTTCAACTGCAATCTTAAGGGATAGAAATGTTACTGTGAAGTATTCTATCTTTATATTAAACATGCCTAGCCAAATCTAGTGTTGCAACACAATATTCCGCAAAAAGATATTTTTCAATACTGGATCAGTATTGAAATACAGAGAATTTAAAATGGAGTGCTAACTTATTTAAAAATCACGATAATCTGCATTTTCACCGAGGTGACTACAGCAGACTTTATGTGGTATTCTAAAACTAGTAAAATCAATAGTTTTGCAACTAAGTTCAAAGATTTTAGGATTTCATACTCTCTGAAGGTCCAAGATGAAGTGTCATAGACCCAAGGAAAGAAATACTAGTGGGAAATAGTTATAGTGCGATTGCATATAAAACAGCATATCATGTTAGCATAGTCAAAACACAGCGAATAAAGTACTGCTGTTATTTCAGCTGGGTTATATGTTAACCAGAGCACTGTATTTGAAAGCTCTCTGATATCTTCTGCTGTGAAGTTGTGTGATGCTAATGAACTAAATACCCTCAGAGACAGTTCACAGGTACTGAGCCTAGCTGGAACAACACTATCAATGTTTATGCCAGTAAGTAATTTTTGTCTTCAAAACAGGGTGGTTGCAAAAAAGTGTTGTGAATTGTCATTGGGACTGTCTAGGTCCTAAAGTGTGCCTGAGAGATAGCTTGTTTAGCACCCTTAGCAGCTTTCTCATCCCAATACAGATATTGATTTAAAAATAGATAACTGTAAACAAGTTGTTAACTGCATGAAAAAAAATGCTGTCAAGTCTAGCACCTGCAAAAAGCTAAACATCTGGATACTAAGCTTTTATGAACAGCTCTTTGATTTACTTTCTCTTTGTTTTTTGCTGTGCAACACATCTAACAAAGAAGTTTTGTTTTATAAGTTCATATCTCTTCTAAAATCTTTAATTTCTTATATTCTGCTTGCTTCTGTTTTGAAATGGAGAAAAGCTCTGTCAAACTTTTGCTTTGACAGAAATAATTTTCTCACTGTTCTTGATATTAGAGTTCCACATTATTAATTAAAATAATCATTAATAATTGAGCTCATGTATTGCACAGAAAAAACTGTGCAGTTCACCTAGCTTAAAAGAAATCAGGACTGAAGTGGTTTATTGATTTATGAACAACATGTAATTAATTGACAATCAGTGAACTATACATTCAGGACCGATATCCTAAAAACCCTTCTACGACTAATCACAGGAGGCCGAATCCCTGACCCACACTCACAGAGATGCATGCACATGCACCCTGCTGCCAGTATCAGTTCCCACCTACACACCTTTCCTCTGGAAGACCAAGGTGCTCTAGTGTTTCATACACCCCTGCTTCTCCTTATATCCTCAATGAGAAATTAACCTCTGAGGCTATACACGCCCCTCTTCTGTGTGGGTCCCCAACAAGCTTCACCTGTGCACAGTCATCCCACTATCTGGAGCACAGCTGCTCATGGAGGGAGGTCGCTATGCCTGTCCTATGCAGAAGTGATAATGTCAGGGAGGTGACTTCTGGAAGAATCAAGACAGGTTTTGAACTTGCCCTACCACAAATCGTCATACTTATTTTATATTTCCTGTCAGTCTGATTCCTTTTCTTAATGGTGTCCCATTAAAGTCCTGGTTATTGTTTCATCCAGTAATGATCACCTTAAGTTAACTCTGTTACTGTAAATTTATCTGCAGTGGTAGTAGTTTGGTGTAAGATGTCCTTGTCTTCCTCTCCAAAAGACCAAATGATGGGTTAACTTCTGAAGGTACTCTTTCCATTGGATGGCCATCTCATTGAATGGGAATGGCCACTTGGCATGGTGTAACAACTTGATCCAGTTTGATCCAGCATCTTGTCCTATTACACCACTGAAAATGATCCGCACCATCCTCTTGACACCTTCCCTTCAGATTCTTATACATATTTATAAGTATTTGAAAGGAAGATGTTAGACAGGATGGGTTGGACAATAAAAGTGGGATAATGGTACCAAATAACTACGTTTGTGCATCTGACCCGAGACTATAATGGGTTAACTGAATAACTATCTAATCTTCTTTGAATCTACTCATTCAAAGTCTGTTGGATACAATGAGAAATTAGACAGTTTATAGACTTAAATTAACTAGAGGCCTTAGAATTATTTGAATTGTATGAGCTATATGAATTATTTGTTTAAAATTAGATGTAGCACTATATGTATTGTATGATTGATAGTTCTTTGGTATCAAGGTAGATATTGTATCAGACATATGGAAAGTCCATATGCTTTGAAGCTGGAGGACAGGTAAGAAACACTGAAATATCTAAATGAATCTACCCTCTGTTTAGGCAGCTGAATTGTCCATTGACTGCTGATTTCTCCTCATTGACTGTTAGGGATTTTTCTTGATTTGTACTACATTTGATCAGACAAATCCTACTACCATAATTTTCCTTGTGTTATTTTTTGCAGTTTTTTGCAATTTCAAAGGTCAAGCCTTTGAAGTTTAAAATCTCTTCTAAATATGGATCTTGATAGGGAATAGACAAAACAGTCCTCATAGAGCATCCCGTCTTGCATGATAAATAGTATCTGTAAACGTATTTTTAAATGTGGTTGATGAAAAAAGCAGAATTCTGAAGTAAACACCAAAGCTAAAGAGAAGAGACCATGGTACAGAACACCTTTGCATACATATCCTGACCCCATTTTCCCCCTGTCCCAACCCCCCCCCCCAAACAAACAAACAAACAAACGTGTCTTATAACTATGTCTTGTACACAGGCATATATAAAAGGGACCTTAATGATGACGTTAGTGATGGCCATTTTAAAACACACTGTTTGAATATTGTAACATTTTGGTGCCTTGTAATTCAACAGGGGATGCATACTCTTCTATATATTCACTGACATAACATCCTTATACAATCTAAGCAATCAGAGGTTTCTCTGGCATGCCCACAGGGGAGGAAGTGCCTGCAATGACTTCAGACCAAACATCTATTGCTAAAAAAAAGAATAGGGAAAAATAAAAAAGCAAAACATCTTTTTCTTGGGCATGTTTGATGATCAAGGAAATCATATCTAATATACTGCAACAAATTGTTCAGGCATTAGAGTTAAAAGAGAATAATGTTCTTATGATGTTGAAATGGTCACTTAGATGCCCACTGAGATGTGTCTGCACTGATGAAGTAATGCTTTCCTTGGAACATTCATAGAAATAAAAGTTATTAAAGAGAGAGAAGCACTCATTATTCGTAACCTCTGTTCTTGCAGGTATCATGAGGAAGAGAAGCATATAAGTAGGGTAGCATATGAAGAGTGATTTCAGAATCATTTCAGAAACATCACTTTCTTCATATATACTATCCAATAGTAAGTTCACTTTCTTTGATGACAAATGCAGCATAACAGTTTTCCATGAAGAAATAGTGCTAGCATTGAAAATCATAGTATGTGAGTACAAGTTTCTTCATTTTTTCTTGGCTTTTTTCCATAGGTCAAAGTCAGCCCCTGCCTATTGCTTTGGAACATGCACAGATAATACTTGCACATGTTTCCTGTCCTGATAGACACAGTTGAGTGTTTCCTGTCCTGCTTTTCATCCTGGATAATTTGATCACTGCAGGGCATGTCTAAGTTAGCGCATAATTCTGCAAGCTTTGAACAACAAAATTTACATGACAGAAAGCAATTTTGCCTTAAAAAGTATTAAAAATAATATGCAGAAATGAGACATTCTCCAATTGCTTATTAGAGGAAAGTGAGGTAAATCAAGAGAGGAAGTATTTAGGTGGATGCTTTCCTCAGTTGCTTTCAGTTATGGTAAAGTGAGACCCAGTCATTGCCTACTGCTTATTCACTTTCATGTGTCAGGTAAAACATGGCAGGGGGTGAAATGAATTCATCTTTCTGTCTTCAAGTAAACTAAAAGCAATTTTAGTCTTCCCATGTGGTCACTTGAGGTGCTTGTCATGTTCAAGCTAATGATATCAGGCACCCTCAGGTTGTTTAAGTATTCATGAAGTAATTAAATTCTCATTAACATATAAATAAAAGAAAACCGAAAACAAGTTTAGGAGGCACCTAACATCTGTTCTAATGCTTTTAGGTATTAAAATGTGCCACATACAGAAGGAAAAGTGCATTCTGTTCAGGGTAGGATTTTGCATAGATTATTTATAGAAACTGTAATTAAACTGATTTGGCATATTAAGTAAAGTTAACAACAAAGCATTACTCAGGTAGTTCATGTGTCTCTGCCACCTAAATAGGGAACTCAAATTAGAAAAAGGGGAAGTAAAAATAATTTTTGTTTGTTCTGAGATCCTGATAAAATTACAAGAACAATTGAAAAAGTACTTCTTCAGAATCGGAAAAGTTCAAAATCTCACACCCCAGGTACACATCAAATTTCTCATTCAAATCACCCTCTTTTTTGAATGATAAAATATTACTGAGGGAAAAATAATCTACAAAATATTTCCTACATTAACATGTCTTAAAATTTTGAGATTTAATGCAGAGTTATGCTGTATGATTTAAGACTTTAGTTCAGACAACCTTACATTTAAGAATCAATTTATCTTTTCTATTTTTCTGCCTTTGTCATAAAAGCATTCTCTATTATATAAGTATACTATTCTAAAAATATTAGGACACATATATTTCTTTTACCAGAAGCATATATGTCCATTGTTCCATATCCTTCAGCTTTCTTTATGACAAAAGTAGTCAAATAAACGTTAATAATCTTGTACCATGGGATAAGATTGACAGGCTGACAAGCAGAAAATAAGAGAGAGAAAAATCTTCAGAATAAGTTAAAATAACCATTTTATCAAATGGAAGCAACAGTGTAAGAATGTATGTCTGAAGTGGTATTAATTCATTACACTCTCATAGTAAAAGGCATGCTTATGTAGCTCTTATTCTTAGTGGAGTTGCACAGCCTCAGAAATTTAAATTTCTTACTGTTCCTTTTTGCCCACTTAATTTAAAAAGCACTATTTTCTGAGTCATGTAAATTCTGCATGCTTACCATACCTTCTCCACGCTGTACTATCTACTGAGGGAAACATATGCTGATTACACAATGGGCTTGGTGCATGCTGAAAATGATGTATTGCGAAAAAGAGTACATAGACCTACCTGAAAGAATAAGATTTTTCTTTTTTTTTAACTGTGGTAGACAAAAGACAGGCAACTCAAAAGGAGTTGCAACCTGTTATTATACTCACAGGAAGATATTACTCTTTCATGAAGAGTGCTATTCACCCCCTGCAACAGCAGTTAAAAGCAGTTAGTGAAAGTATTATCTTCTTTATCAGGTTCAAAACTTGTTGACCAACTCTTACCAGGACACAAGACTTCTATGATTAACAGAAAATAGTGTTTTCTTAAACATCATAACTGTCAAAAGAAACTATGTGTTAATCAAATATCGAAACATTCATGTGCTTCTATTTGTCCAAAACCCATACTGCAATGAAGACACTAAAAGAAGTCTGGATGATTGCTATCCTTTACTGGGAAAGACTCAGGAAAAGTTAGCTTGGTGTTCTGTAAAGCAGGAACTAGGACTGAATTCCCACCTGCCAATAGGACAAGGAAATTAAGCATGCAAAGGCTTGCTTCAGAGAATCTGTGCCCCTGAGCAATTATCTGTGCTTGACTAGGTATCCCTACTGATCTTATATTATCTCATAATGGACACAGAGAGACACTGGATAAATGTTCTCTAATCTTTTTAGGTACCTGAAGATGCAGAGGAAACTAACAAAGTCTACATCTATAGAAATTTAAAGCACAAATATGGGCAAAATCTGATCTATGTGTGGATGACTGGAGAGCATGTTGTTGCATGTATTCTGGTTCTAAATTCCAGCTTATTTGTTATTAATATCAATTATAGCTCTATTTTGTTTTTACCAGTTACAGATTTATTCATGAATATGGTTCATGAATAGGGTGTCATTCAAAACTGGTGAACTCAGCATATATTTTTGTTGATGGATACAGCTTAGTACTTGTTCACCATATCAGCTAAATGTCATGAAAATGCTACCAGTGTCATTCAATGTATACATTGAAAGAAATTGGCTTTAGTCTTATGGTTATCCACAAGATTTACAGATCTCTTCACAACTGACAACAAATATTCTCAGCTGAGGTTGCAGCTAAAGGCTCATCTATCTCTTCAGTGCATCTTTTATTTACATTGGATTTGAGTAAGTCATCAGTAGATCAAAATATATATTCAATAGACACATCTACTTTTCTAAATAAAAAAGAACCAATAAGTGAGCTCAAACATGTTTGTTAGATCACGCCCTAACCTTGCTTTGGACTACTCCAGATCTTTCTGAGATAAATCATTTCTAGAGAGATTAATTTTAAATAGTGTGAATGAAGCTAGTTCGCACCATCTGGCTTCAAAGCCAAGACTTACTATTTTTTAAAATTGCTGAAGCTATACAGCTTTTTCATTCCAAAGCAGAACAGAACATGACAGGGCATAAAAGTCCTTCACCATCTCTCCTTGACTTGCATGTTTGCATGTTCTGAGCACATCAGTTTCATATAAGCAATAATCAGTTTATTGTTTCAAGTGGAAAATATACAGATATCAAACATTTCAACTCACTTTTCTGTGAGTTTAAATGCTTGTGTCAAATTTATATTCAAAGCATACTCAATTTGTACAAACTCTCATGAACAACAACAACAAAGGATTATGCATTGTTCAACTGAACTGCTTAGATGCATATTGTTGCATTAATATTTGCTATTCCTCATGTCAAAAAAATGAAACGGGAGGAGAATTAGGTTCTGGCTTCTGAATCTCAAAGCCATGATATCAATTACTGATGAAACAACCATCATTTTAGAGATATTCAGAAGTGCACTCATTCACTTTCCTACTGTCTAATGGATCCACAGAATAAATTACAGTAAGGCAAAAAAAAAAAAAAAAAAAAAAAAAAGGTATAGAAGGCAATGATGGATGATATTTGCATTATGCTCAAGCACAGGACCTATCAGGTAGTAGTAATGACAATCACTGTATTCTGATAACTTTTATTTAATGAGTGTCTTAGTTATTATCCAGATGTCATGTTAACATCTATTTAGTATTTGAAAATACTAAATAACTAATACAACAGAATAACAATTTTAGGTTTGTTACCAAACCATCACTGTTGTTACAAAAGACTGCTTTGTTTCTTGTGAATACAAATACAGTAAGAAAAACAAGAAGATACATATTGATTCTTTATCCCTGCAGAGGATCTGGTTAGAAATGTTTCTACCTGCTCTCACTTAAAATAATAATAATAATAATAATAATAATAATAATAATAATAATAATAATAATAAAAGAATAGTAGTTCAGACATTTTCACATTTTAAGTTTTTTTTACAGTAGTCTGCTTTGTGGCTGACTATTTTCACACAATTTCTGGTGGTAAAATTTTGGCATCCAAATAACTAGAAATGGGAAGACTTTGGTGCCTGCACCAGATTATTCAAAGGATTTAGTTTGGATGCCTAGCCTTGGAATAAAATGAATTACTCTGGTGTTGCATGTCTTCATTTTCAATACATTTCTAGATATCTAAGTAAAGATGGATGCATCTAACCCCTGTGTGTCCAACCTGAGACAGAATAATTATAGTTCATTTTCTGTGGTTAATTTTGCTGTTGGGACACTGTCATACTGTGTATGAAAACTAAGAAATATAATTTATCAATACAATAATTTGGAGCTTTCCTTCTTAATTCAAGAATAAGTTAGGTCCTTCTCTCCAGTGGCTTCTCTGTCATAATTCTCACTGCTTTTCTCTTTCTCATCCTGAAAATGAGCAGAATGCTTCAAAGTAAAACGTTCTCTTTAAGGCTCTCTATTTCTACCAGGTTCCTGATGATAGGAAGCAACATTTTTCCTTTCACTACATCAAATATCGCTTTGTCTCTCTCCATTTTTTTTTTTTTTTTTTTAATCACACACCTTCTAGTCCCCTGAAACCTACAGGAGTACCAAAACCAAGCCCTGACTATGATTCTGTTAATCTAGACAATAAAGTTCTCAGCTACCCTGAAGTGCCTTAGTTTGCCTTGTGCCCACATATGAAAATCCTTATTTCATGTTTATTAGTTTTAGAGTTGTTGTTCTAGGCAGTCAGCCCATTCAGCCCATGGTGGAGTCTTGGCAGACTGGGAGAACCATGTGGGCAGAGCTGGGGTTAAGCTTTGTGCCCAAATTCACCTTTTCTTCTAACCCTTATTAGTGCATCTTTCTCATTTCTTGCTTTCAGAAGTTTGTTTGCTTATTTGTTTGTTTTATGAGAGTTTTGCTGAATTCTGAAACTTTCAATCTGTTTTTTTTTTCCAAATTTTAGACCATATCACCATTTTTTACCCACCTGTTAAAGACCAAATGTAATACTTCATTTTTTTTCTTTCTTTCTTTTTTTTTTTTTTTAAAAAAAAATAGCTTGTAACTCAAAGATGTGCCTTACTCGATAAAGCGCCATGGTATGCTAAATAAATGGAGAGAGGACTGGTAGCAGGGTTGACCGCACTGGAAGCACTAGACAGAATGAGCAAGCAGCAGCAGGGAAAGACGAAAATCAAAACTGTCATAACTGTTAAACTTCAGTAGGATTTAGAACCCTTTCTGAAATCAAATGTATATATTATATATATATATATATAAAATCCTTCTTTGAACAGATACACAAAAAATTCTCATCCTATTTTAAATGCCGAATGCATTCTGCACCAAATAGCAAATGACTGGAGGGTTATTCCTCTAATGAAATCTTCATGTCATATCTAGATGCCTTTTTTTTTAAGGGGTTTTAAGTACCAATCACCAAGCACTAATTTATCTAGTGATAAATTACTAGAGTTAATGGATGAAATCCTGTGACCCACCTCATGTGGGTAGTTGAACTCAATGGTTTAATATTCCCTTCTGGGACTTAGAACTTATTAGATCTTAGAAATCTGTAAAAATCAGAGTTCCTTCATAAATCATTTCAAAAATTTAACAAAACATCACATAATTGATTTAATCTTTACCTATAATTTCTATATATTTCTTTGAGAAATGCCATTTGTTTGATTTCCAAAAATGTGCTTGCTGGCTTTTGTCCCCAGGTCCATAGAGGTCCACAAAATACTCGTAAGGAGTCCATGTAAAAAAAAAAAAAAAAAAAAAAAAAAAAAAAAAAAAAAAGGTAAGAAAATTAAGGAAAAGCAAGCATAATTTTCATAAGCATGCTCCCAGAAAAAGAAGCCTTTTCCAGGAGGGATCCACAAATTAAAATGGCAAAAAAGATTAAAAGTTACAGTTCTTACAGAATATGTGTAGAAGTAAAAGGGGTCTGATAACTGGAGTTTATTCATTCAGATAGCATTTATTAAGGTAATTCTTTAAGTAAAAGGTATCACTATTATCAGTACACCAATGTAACAAGCCACTTGAGAAGGGCATTAGAAAATCTAGTTTTAATAATTCAGTAAAAATGCAATGGTTACCTGGCAAGTATAATCATTTTTATTGCTCAGATTTTAAAGGAAAATAATGCATATTAAGTTATAATTTTATTTCAGAAACAATTGGAAACAATGTCAAATAAGAACTGCCTACAATATATCTTCCTTCTGCAAGCTTGTTAAAAGCAGTAGCAGAAATTTTGCCTCCATTCCATTATTTCTACTTCCCCAGCAAAATAAAAACACATTTTCTACCTATTTGTTTTCATTTCAGAGAGCCCTGAACTTTTTGTTAATGAGAAGATTCCTGTGGATTGGATCATTTTACATTTAGCCATTAGGGATATAGCATTAAAGCAGCTAGATATGAGAAATAACTGACCAGCTCAGAATCAGGAAATATGTTAACTACAACACAGGCCTTTTTTTTTTTTTTTTTTGGTGTCCATGTATTAGAATAAAACACAATTTTATCAGAATGCTGCATAGAATCTTCAAGGCAACCACCAATCAAAAGGTGCACTATTGTTTATATTTTCACTTTAATAAATATAAGATACTACTTTTGTGGGATTTTTTAAATTATTTTTCTTTTGTTTTTAAGCTTTCTGCTGCCAGGGTTTCTGATACAATTGCAGATATTTCTTTCCCCCCAAAAATTATTTTGTCACCCTTTAAGTATACCAAGACTTAGAGAATGAAACTTAGCTCATAAACCCAAAAATTTTGCATTTTTTTTTTAAGAGTCCTAGTCACAACAGCATAATTTTAAATTAAGAAAACATATTTATGCTGAGTAGGATGGGAACAGAATTGTATAGAAATCCATGCATCAGTTCAGTCCTACTAGAGCAATTGTAATCTATGCTACATCAAATGCACATAAAAGAAGAAAAAGGATTAAAAGTAAAATCATGTTAAGGCCAAAAAAGCAAAATCATCCTTAAAGCATATTGTTGAGTATGTTCAGCATGGCAAAAGATTTCTCAATAAATTTTGTTACCAGGGATTAAGAAGTTCTAGTTTCTGTCATAAATCATTGGAGATAATCTTATTCC
>NW_028289550.1:0-60475 GCF_059628265.1 Tinamus guttatus | reverse complement strand
TTTGCGCCATTTTGGGGTTTCTGGGGCTGTTTTGGAATCTTTTGGGCCATTTTGGGCCTTCAGGTTCTATTTTGGGTTATTTTGTGCCATTTTGGGGCTTCTGGGGCTCTTTTGGGCTCTTTTGGGCCATTTTGGCCTTCTGGTTCTATTTTGGGCTGTTTTGGGTCTTTTTGGGGCTCGCAGCCCTATTTGGGGGCTATTTTGGGCCATTTTGGGGCTATTTTGGGCTGTTTTCGGGCTCCTGGGGCCGTTTCTTGACTATTTGGGGTCAATTCTGGTTTTCTGGGCTATTTTGGGGCTATTCGGGGCTATTTTGGGGCTAATTTGGGCCATTTCAGGTTTTCTGGGCCCATTTCGGGTCTCTTGGCCCTATTTCAGGGCTATTTTGGGCCATTTTGGGGCTATTTTGGGCCATTTTGCATTTCCTGGTCCCATTTTGGGGTTCCTGCCCCCTTTTAGGGGCCATTTTGGGCCATTTTGGGTCTCTTTGCCCCATTTTGGGTCTTTTGGCCTCATTTTGGGGCTATTTTGGGTCATTTTGGGGCTATTTAAGGCCATTTTGGGTCTCTCGGCCCTGTTTAGGGGCCATTTTGGGTGATTTTGGGGCTGTTTTTTGACATTTTGGGGCTATGTTGGGCCATTTTGGGTCTCCTGGCCCCATTTCGGGTCTCCTGGCCCCGTTTTGGGGCCATTTGGGGCCATTTTGTGGCTATTTTGGGTGATTTTGGGTCTCTTGGCCCCATTTCAGGGCTGTTTTGGGCCATTTTGGAGCTATTTTGGTCCTTTTCGGGTCTCCTGGCCCCATTTTGGGGCTATTTGCGGCCATTTTGGGGTTCCTGACCCCGTTTTGGGCCATTTCAGAGCCATTTCGGGCTGTTTTGGGTCTCCTGGCCCCATTTTGGGGCCCTTTTGGGCTATTTTGTGGTGATTTTGGGCCTTTTGGGGTCTCTTGACCTCATTTTGGGCCTATTTTGGGCCATTTGGGGGCTGTTTTGGTCCGTTTTGGGTCTCCTGGCCCCGTTTCGGGGCTATTTTGGGCCATTTTGGGGCTATTTTGGTCCGTTTCGGGTCTCCTGGCCCCATTTTGTGCCTATTTTGGGCCATTTTGGGGCTATTTTGGTCCGTTTTGGGTCTCCTGGCCCCATTTTGGGTCTCCTGACCCCATTTTGGGGTGATTTGGGGCCATTTTGGGTCTCTTGGTCCCATTTTGGGTCTCCTGGCCCCATTTCAGGGCCATTTTGGGCATTTTGGGGCTATTTTGGTCCTTTTTGGGTCTTTTAGCCCCATTTCAGGTCTCCTGACCGCATTTTGGGGTAATTTGGGGCCATTTGGGGTCTCTTGGTCCCATTTTGGGTCTCCTGGCCCCATTTTGGGACTATTTTGGGCCATTTGGGGGATATTTTGGTCCCTTTTGGGTCTCCTGGCCCCATTTTGGGTTCTCTGACCCCATTTTGAGGCATTTTGGGCATTTTGGGGCTGTTTTGGGCCATTTGGGGTCTCTTGGCCCCATTTCGGGTCTCTTAGCCCCATTTTGGGGCTATTTGGGGCCATTTTGGGGCTATTTGGGGCCGTTTTGGGGCTATTTGGGGCCGTTTTGGGGCTATTTTGGGTCCTTTTGGGCCGTTTTGGGGCCGTTTTGGCCGTTTTGGCCCAAAATAGCCCGGGGGGGGAGGGGGGGATCCCTAATCCCGGCCCAGCTGTCCCGGCCCCTCCCCCCCCCGGGCTATTTTGGGCCCCGGGTTGGGTGACGCCGCCCCTCCCCCCCCGGACGCCGGGGCCCCTTGAGCCCCATAGAGCCCATAGGGACCCATAGGGACCCATAGAGACCCATAGGGACCCATAGGGACCCATAGAGACCCATAGGGACCCATAGGGACACATAGGGACCCATAGGGACCCATAGAGACCCATAGGGACCCCATAGAGCCCATAGGGACCCATAGGGACCCATAGAGACCATAGAGACCCATAGGGACACATAGAGACCCATAGAGACCATAGAGACCCATAGGGACCCATAGAGACCCATAGAGACCCATAGGGACCCATAGGGACCCATAGAGACCCATAGGGACCCATAGAGACCATAGAGACCCATAGGGACCCATAGAGACCCATAGGGACCCATAGCGACCCATAGAGACCCATAGGGACCCATAGGGACCCATAGAGACCTATAGGGACCCATAGGGACCCATAGGGACTCATAGGGACCCATAGGGACCTATAGGGACCCATACGGACCCATAGAGACCCATAGGGACCCCATAGGGACCCATAGGGACCCATAGGGACCCATAGAGCCCATAGGGACCCCATAGCAACCCATAGAGACCCATAGAGACCCATAGGGACCTATAGGGACCCATAGAGACCCATAGAGACCCATAGAGACCCATAGGGACCCATAGGGACCCCATAGAGACCCATAGAGACCCATAGAGACCCATAGGGACCCATAGAGACCCCATAGGGACCCATAGAGCCCCATAGGGACCTATAGAGCCCCATAGGACCCATAGAGCCCATAGAGCTTCGAGGAGACCCATAGAGCCCCGTAGAGCCCCATAGAGCCCATAGAAGCCCCATAGGCCCCGTAGAGCCCCATAGAAGCCCCATAGAGCCCCATAGACCCTATAGACCCCATAGGGCCCCCCCGGACTCCTGGGCCCCTCTCCAGGCCCCGCCCCCTCCCCCGGACTCCTGGGCCCCTCTGCCTCTTATAACCGCCCCCCCGCCCCCCGCTGTGGGGCGGGGCGAGACCCGCTATGGGGCAGGACCCCCCCCCCCCCATAGGGCGCTATGGGGCCGGCTATGGGGCAGAAACCCCCTCCATAGGGGCGCTATGGGGCAGGACCCCCCCGTACAGCAGCGCTATGGGGCCGGCTATGGGGCTGGCTATGGGGCAGGACCCCCCCATAGGGCGCTATGGGGCCAGCTATGGGGCTGGCTATGGGGCAGAACCCCCCCCCCCCATACAGCAGCCCTATGGGGCCACTTATGGGGCAGCCCCCCCCCCCTCCGCCCCCCAAGTTTGGGGGTAACCGGAGCCGGGCGGGAGCAGCTGGGGCTCAAATTACCCCCCCCCGGACACCCCCCCCCCCCAGCTATGGGGCAGCCCCACACGGGGCCCCCGGACGCCTGGGCCCCTCCTGGGGGTCAATGGGGCCCTATGGGGCACCCGGACGCCTGGGCCCCCTATGGGGCAGCCGTGGGGCAGCCGTGGGGCAGGGGGGGGGTCCCCCCTGTTCCCCCCCCCCCCCCCCCTTCTCCGTAGGCTCCGGACACCAAATCCCTGTTTACGTCCCCGGAGCGGATCCGGTGTCGGCCCCAGGAGGGGCCCAGGCGTCCGGGCGCCCCATAGGGCCCCATTGACCCCAGGAGGGCCCTGGGTGACCCATAGGGCCCCATTGACCCCAGGAGGGCCCTGGGTGCCCCATAGGGCCCCATACACCCCCAGGAGGGGCCCGGGTACCCCATAGGGCCCCATAGACCCCCAGGAAGGGCCCAGGCGTCCGGGCGCCCCATAGGGCCCCATTGACCCCAGGAAGGCCCTGGGTGACCCATAGGGCCCCATAGACCCCCAGGAAGGGCCTGGGTGCCCCATAGGGCCCCATTGACCCCCAGGAAGGGCCCAGGCGTCCGGGCGCCCCATAGGGCCCCATAGACCTCTAGGAAGGACCTAGGTGCCCCATAGGGCCCCATAGACCCCCAGGAGGGGCCCAGGCGTCCGGGTGCCCCATAGGGCCCCATAGGGCCCCACTGACCCCCAGGTTGGGCCTGGGTGCCCCATAGGGCCCTATTGACCCCTAGGAAGGGCCCAGGCGTCCGGGTGCCCCATAGGGCCCCATAGGGCCCCATAGACCCCCAGGAAGGGCCCAGGCGTCCGGGCGCCCCATAGGACCCCATAGACCCCAGGAGGGCCCTGGGTGCCCCATAGGGCCCCATAGAACCCCAGAAGAGGCTTGAGTGCCCCATAGGGCCCCATTGACCCCCAGGAAGGGCCCAGGCGTCCGGGTGTCCCATAGGGCCCCATAGGGCCCCATAGACCCCCAGGAAGGGCCCAGGCGTCCGGGTGCCCCATAGGGCCCCATAGGGCCCCACTGACCCCCAGGAAGGGCCTGGGTGCCCCATAGGGCCCCACTGACCCCCAGGAGGGGCCCAGGCGTCCGGGTGCCCCATAGGGCCCCATAGACCCCCAGGAGGGGCCTGGGTGCCCCATAGGGCCCCATAGACCCCCAGGAGGGGCCCAGGCGTCCGGGCGCCCCATAGGGCCCCATAGGGCCCCATTGACCCCCAGGAGGGGCCCAGGCGTCCGGGTGCCCCATAGGGCCCCATTGACCCCAGGAGGGGCCTGGGTGCCCCATAGGGCCCCATTGACCCCCAGGAAGGGCCCAGGCGTCCGGGTGCCCCATAGGGCCCCATAGGGCCCCATTGACCCCCCAGGAGGGGCCCAGGCGTCCGGGTGCCCCATAGGGCCCCATTGACCCCCAGGTTGGGCCTGGGTGCCCCATAGGGCCCTATTGAGCCCTAGGAAGGGCCCAGGCGTCCGGGCGCCCCATAGGGCCCCATAGGGCCCCATTGACCCCCAGGAGGGGCCCAGGCGTCCGGGCGCCGCCCCCCTGCTCCACCCCCCCCCCGCCAGGGGGTGACACCAGGGGACGGTCCCCAAGTCCCTCCTGTCCATCAGGGCCCAAAATAGCCCCTATGGGGGGGGGGGGACACACACCGGGTGACACATGGTGACACGGTGACACGGGGACAGTCGGAGGGGGGGGCGACACAGGCGGAGCCAGCGGGGGCCCCTCAAAAGCCCCCACGGCGGTGGCGACGCCGGCGGCGGCACCGGGGACGGTGACGGCGACGCCGGGACGGTGACGCCGGTGACGGTGACAACGGTGACACCGGGGACGGTGACACCATGGAGAACGCCCACGCGAAGACGGTCGAGGAGTGTCTGGCCTATTTCGGTGTCACCGAGAACGTGGGGTTGTCACCGGAACAGGTGAAGAGGAGCCTGGAGAAGTACGGGCACAATGGTGAGAATGGGGACAATGGGGACAATGGGGGACATTGGGGGGAATGGGGACAATGGGGGGAATGGGGGAAATGGGGACAATGGGGACATGGGGGACAATGGGGACAAGGGGGACAATGGGGGGAATGGGGGACATGGGGGAAATGGAGGGACATGGGGGTATGGGGACAATGGGGACAATGGGGACATTGGGGACAATGGGGACATTGGGGGGAATGGGGACAATGGGGGCAATGGGGACAATGGGGGACATTGGGGGGAATGGAGGGACATGGGGGTATGGGGACATGGGGGACAATGGGGACATTGGGGGAAATGGGGGGAATGGGGGACATGGGGGGAAATGGGGGACAATGGGGACATTGGGGACAATGGGGCGAATGGGGACGAGGGGGACATTGGGGGGAATGGGGACATTGGGGACATGGGGGACAATGGGGGACATTGGGGGACAAGGGGGACAATGGGGACATGGGGGACACTGGGGGACAATGGGGACAATGGGGACAATGGGGACATGGGGGACATTGGGGACATTGGGGACATTGGGGATGTCGAGGACATGGGGGACGGGGGAGGCGGGGGGACATTGGGGGACAATGGGGACAATGGGGGACAATGGGGACATGGGGGGACATTGGGGACAACGGGGGTGTTGGGGACAGGGGGACAATAGGGATATTGGGGACATTGGGGACGTTGGGGACCTGGGGGACATGGGGGGACATGGAGGGACATGGGGTTATGGGGACATTGGTGACACTGGGGGACAGGGGGGGACATAGGGGGACATTGGGGATGGGGGATATTGGGGACATTGGGGACATAAGGGGACATGGGGGTATGGGGACGTTGGGGACATTGGGGGACATAGAGGGACATGGGGGGACATTGGGGACATGGGGGACCTGGGGGACTTTGAGGACATGGGGGGACATTGGGGGACACAGAGGGACATGGGGGGACATGGAAGGACATGGGGGGCATTGGGGACCTTGGGGGCGTTGGGGGGACATTGGGGGGACATGGGGGGGACCTGGGGGGACATTGGGGACATTGGGGACGTCAGGGCCCCGTTGTCCCCCCTGACCCCCCGTCCTTGTCCCCACAGAGCTCCCGGCCGAGGAGGGTGAGTCCTGGTGACACGTCCCGGTGTCCCCAAGGGGGGTGACACGTCCTGGTGACGCGTCCCGGTGTCCCCTGGTGTCCCCAAGGGGGGAGGTGACACGTCCTGGTGTCCCCAGGGGGGGAGGTGACACGTCCCGGTGTCCCCAAGGGGGGTGACACGTCCCGGTGTCCCCAAGGGGGGAGGTGACACGTCCTGGTGACACATCCCGGGGCCCCAGTGTCCCCAAGGGGGGAGGTGACGTCCCCTGGTGTCCCCAAGGGGGGTGACACGTCCTGGTGACGCGTCCCGGTGTCCCCCGGTGTCCCCAAGGGGGGAGGTGACACGTCCCGGTGTCCCCAAGGGGGGTGACACGTCCTGGTGACACATCCCGGGACCCCAGTGTCCCCAAGGGGGGAGGTGACGTCCCCTGGTGTCCCCAAGGGGGGAGGTGACACATCCCAGTGTCCCCAAGGGGGGTGACATGTCCCAGTGACGCGTCCTGGTGTCCCCCGGTGTCCCCCACTGTTCCCTGGTGTCCCCAAGGGGGGGTGACGTCCCCCACTGTCCCCAAGGAGGGTGACACGTCCCGGGCCCCCGATGTTCCCTGGTGTCCCCAAGGGGGGTGACGTCCCCCGGTGTCCCCAAGGGAGGTGACACATCCTGGTGTCCCCAAGGGGGGTGACACGTCCCGGGCCCCCGATGTCCCCCAGTGTCTCCAAGGGGGGAGGTGACACATCCTGGGACCCCGATGGCCCCTGGTGTCCCCAAGGGGGGGTGACACATCCCAGTGTCCCCAAGGGAGGTGACACATCCCGGGCCCCCGGTGTCCCCCGGTGTCCTCAGGGAGGTGACACATCCCGGTGTCCCCAAGGGGGGTGTCGCGTCCCGGTGTCCCCCGGTGTCCCCAGGGGGGTGACACGTTCCAGGCCCCCGGTGTCCCCCGGTGTCCCCAAGGGGGGTGTCGCGTCCCGGTGTCCCCCGGTGTCCCCAAGGGGGGTGACACATCCCGGTGTCCCCAGGGGGGTGACACATCCGGTCCCATCCAGGTAAGACCATCTGGGAGTTGGTTGTGGAGCAGTTCGAGGACCTGCTGGTCCGGATCCTGCTGCTGGCCGCCTGTATCTCCTTTGTGAGTGACAACGGGGACAGTGGGGACAATGGGGGACATTGGGGGGAATGGGGGGAATGGGGACGTTGGGGGGAATGGGGACATTGGGGACAATGGGGGGAATGGGGACGTTGGGGGGAATGGGGACATCCTGCTGCTGGCCACGTGTATCTGCCTTGTGAGTGACATGGGGACAATGGGGACAACGGGGACATTGGGGACAATGGAGACATTGGGGACAATGAGGACATCCTGCTGCTGGCCACCTGTATCTCCTTTGTGAGTGACAATGGGGACATTGGGGACATTGGGGACATTGGGGACAATGGGGACAATGGGGACATTGGGGACAATGGGGACATTGGGGGACACTGGGGATAATGGGGACATCCTGCTGCTGGCCGCCTGTATCTCCTTTGTGAGTGACATGGGGACAATGGGGACATTGGGGACATTGGGGACAATGGGGGGACATGGGGGGACAATGGGGACAGCAGGGACAATGGGGACGTTGGGGACATTGGGGACATCCTGCTGGTGGCCGCCTGTATCTCCTTTGTGAGTGACATGGGGACAACAGCGACAATGGGGACATGGGGGACATGGGGACAATGGGGGGACAAGGGGGACATTGGGGACAATTGGGACATTGAGGACAATGGGGGGACATGGGGGACATTGGGGGGAATGGGGACATTGGGGACAATGGGGACACGGGGGTGACACAGGGGACATGGGGGCAATGGGGACAACGGGGAGACATGGGGACAATGGGGATACGAGGGGGACAGGGGACATGGCGACAGGGGGTGAGATTGGGGACAATGGGGACAATGGGGACAATAGGGACAATGGGGACATGGGGACATTGGGGACCTGGGGGACATGGGGGACATTGCAGACAATGGGGACACGGGGGACAATGGGGACAATGGGGACATGGGGACAAAGGGACACGGGGGTCCCTTTAGGCACCCGGACGCCTGGGACCCTCCGTGGGGTGACACCGAGGTGACACCGTTGTGACACCGAGGTGACACTGGGGTGACAAGGGGGTCCCCAAGGTGCCACCCGGACGCCAGGGCCTCTCCATGGGGTGACACCGGGGTGACACAAGTGTCCCCAAGGTGCCACCTGGGGGTGACACAGGGGTGACAAGGGTGTGACAAGGGGGTTACATGGGGTGACAAGGGGGTGACACAGGGTGACATGGGGGTTACACGGGTGACAAGGGGGTGACACAGGTGACACGAGGGTGACAAAGGTGACACAGGTGACAAGGGGGTGACACAGGGGTGACAAGGGGGTGACACGGGTTCCCAAGGTGCCACCCGGGGTGACATGGGGGTGGCACAGGGGTGACACAGGTGACACGAGGGTGACACGGGGGTGACACAGGGGTGACACGGGGATGACATGAGGGTGACACGAGGATGACAAGGGGGTGACAGGGATGTCCCCAAGGTGCCACCCGGACGCCGGGGCCCCTCTATGGGGTGACACGGGGGTGACACAGGTGACAAGGGGGTGACAGGGGTCCCCAAGGTGCCACCCGGGGGTGACATGGGGGTGACACAGGGGTGACACAGGTGACACGAGGGTGACAAAGGTGACACAGGTGACAAGGGGGTGACACAGGGGTGACAAGGGGGTGACACAGGGGTCCCCAAGGTGCCACCCGGGGGTGACACAGGGGTGACACAGGTGACACGAGGGTGACACGGGGGTGACACGGGGGTGACAAGGGGGTGACAGGGGGGTCCCCAAGGTGCCACCCGGACGCCAGGGCCCCTCTATGGGGTGACACGGGGGTGACACAGGTGACAAGGGGGTGACACGGGTCCCCAAGGTGCCACCCGGGGGTGACATGGGGGTGACACAGGTGACACGAGAGTGACACGGGGGTGACATGAGGGTGACACGGGGGTGACACGGGGGTGACAAGGGGGTGACAGGGGTGTCCCCAAGGTGCCACCCGGACGCCGGGGCCCCTCTATGGGGTGACATAGGGGTGACACGGGGGTGACACAGGTGACAAGGGGGTGACACGGGTCCCCAAGGTGCCACCCGGGGGTGACATGGGGGTGACACAGGGGTGACACGAGGGTGACAAAGGTGACACAGGTGACAAGGGGATGACACAGGGGTGACAAGGGGGTGACACAGGGGTCCCCAAGGTGCCACCCGGGGGTGACACGGGGGTGACACAGGTGACACGGGGGTGACATGGGGGTGACAAGGGGGTGACAGGGGGGTGACAGGGGTGTCCCCAAGGTGCCACCCGGACACCGGGGCCCCTCTATGGGGTGACACGAGGGTGACACAGGTGACAAGGGGGTGACACAGGGGTCCCCAAGGTGCCACCCGGGGGTGACATGGGGGTGACACAGGGGTGACACAGGTGACACGAGGGTGACACGGGGGTGACATGGGGGTGACAAGGGGGTGACAGGGGTGTCCCCAAGGTGCCACCCGGACGCCGGGGCCCCTCTTTGGGGTGACATAGGGGTGACACGGGGGTGACACAGGTGACAAGGGGGTGACACGGTCCCCAAGGTGCCACCCGGGGGTGACATGGGGGTGACACAGGGGTGACACAGGTGACACGAGGGTGACACGGGGGTGACACGGGGGTGACAAGGGAGTGACAGGGGGGTCCCCAAGGTGCCACCCGGACACCGGGGCCCCTCTATGGGGTGACACGGGGGTGACAAGGGGGTGACACGGGTCCCCAAGGTGCCACCCGGGGGTGACATGGGGGTGACACAGGGGTGACACAGGTGACACGAGGGTGACACAGGGGTGACACGGGGGTGACAAGGGGGTGACAGGGGTGTCCCCAAGGTGCCACCCGGACGCCGGGGCCCCTCTTTGGGGTGACATAGGGGTGACACGGGGGTGACACAGGTGACAAGGGGGTGACACGGGTCCCCAAGGTGCCACCCGGGGGTGACATGGGGGTGACACAGGGGTGACACAAGTGACACGAGGGTGACACGGGGGTGACATGGGGGTGACAGGGGTGTCCCCAAGGTGCCACCCGGACGCCGGGGCCCCTCGTCCTTGGCCGCGTCCTCCCCGGGATCCGGTGTCCGGCGGCGCCGTCTCAAGTGTCACCAGCTGCCTTGGGGACACGGGGACACGGGTGTCCCCCCCCCCCCGCGGGTGTCCCTTGTCCCCCCCCCCCCCGCGGTGACATTTGCTTGGGGACAGCTGGGCCCGTTCGCGTGACAGGGAAAGGCGATCCGTGTCCCCAAGGGGGTGGCACTGTCACCGGGGGGGTGGCACTGTCCTAGGGGGTGGCACTGTCCCCAGGGGGGTGGCACTGTCCCCAGGTTGGTGGCACTGTCCCCACCGTGGTGCCACTATCACCAAGGGGTGGCACTGTCCCCGGTGGTGGCACTGTCCCCAGGTTGGTGACACTGCCCCTAGGGGGTGTCACTGTTGCCAGGTTGGTGTCACTGTCCCCAAGGGTTGTCACTGTCCCCATGGCAGTGACACTGTCCCCAGGAGGTGACCCTGTCCCCCAGGTTGGTGTCACTGTCCCCAGGCTGGTGTCACTGTCACCATGTTGGTGTCACCGTCGCCAGGTTGATGTCACTGTCCCCAGGGTGGTGTCACTGTCACCAGTGGTGTCATTGTCCCCAGGGGATGGCACTGTCCCCAGACAGTGTCATTGTCCCCAGCACAGTCTCACTGTCCCCGGTGGTGCCATTGTCCCCATGGTGGTGTCACCGTCCCCAGTGGTGTCATTGTCCCCAGGGTTATGGCACTGTCCCCAGGTTGGTGTCACTGTCCCTAGGGTGGTGTCACTGTCCGCGGTTGGTGTCATTGTCCCCAGCACAGTGTCATTGTCCCCGGTCGGTGTCACCGTCCCCAGGGTGGTGTCACCATCCCCGGTTGGTGTCACCATCCCCAGGTTGGTGTCACCGTCCCCAGGGTGGTGACACTGTCCTCATGTTGGTGTCACCATCACCATGTTGGTGTCACTGTCGCCAGGTTGATGTCATTGTCCCCAGGGGATGGCACTGTCCCCAGGCAGTGTCATTGTCCCCAGCACAGTCTCACTGTCCCTGGTTGTGTCACTGCCCCCTTGTTGGTGTCATTGTCCCCATGGTGGTGGCACTGTCCCTAGGGTGGTGTCACTGTCCCTGGTTGGTGTCACTGTCCCCTGGTCGGTGTCACCGTCCCCAGTGGTGTCATTGTCCCCAGGGTTATGGCACTGTCCCCAGGTTGGTGTCACCGTCCCTGGTGGTGTCACCGTCCCCGGTCGGTGTCATTGTCCCCAGGTCGGTGTCACTGTCCCCAGGTTGATGTCATTGTTCCCATGGTGGTGGCACTGTCTCCGGTTGGTGTCACCATCCCCTGGTTGGTGTCACTGTCCCCGGTCGGTGTCACCGTCCCCAGTGATGTCATTGTCCCCAGGGTTATGGCACTGTCCCCAGTCGGTGTCATTGTCCCCATGGCGGTGTCTCCGTCCCCGGTCGGTGTCACCATCCCCAGGGTGGTGTCACAGTCTCTGGATGGTGTCATTGTCCCCATGGCAGTGTCACCGTCCCCGGTCGGCGTCACCGTCCCCAAGGTGGTGTCACCATCCCTGGTTGGTGTCACCGTCCCCAGGGTTATGGCACTGTCCCCGGTCGGTGTCATTGTCCCCAGGTCGGTGTCACCGTCCCCGGTGGGTGTCATTGTCCCCAGGGTGGTGTTACTGTTCCCGGTTGGTGTCACCGTCCCCGGTCGGTGTCATTGTCCCCAGGTCGGTGTCACCGTCCCCGGTGGTGTCACCGTCCCCGGTCGGTGTCATTGTCCCCATGGCGGTGTCACCGTCCCCGGTCGGTGTCACTGTCCCTGGTCGGTGTCATTGTCCCCAGGTCGGTGTCACCGTCCCCGGTCAGTGTCACCACCCCCAGGTTGATGTCATTGTCCCCACGGTGGTGGCACTGTCCCCAGGTTGATGTCATTGTCCCCAGGGTGGTGTCACCGTCTCTGGTCGGTGTCACCGTTCCCAGGTCGGTGTCATTGTCCCCAGACAGTGTCATTGTCCCCAGGTTGGTGTCACCGTCCCCGGTGGTGTCACCATCCCCTGCTTGGTGTCATTATCCCCAGGGTTATGGCACTGTCCCCTGGTTGGTGTCACTGTCCCTGCTGGTGTCACCGTCCCCAGGTGGTGTCACCGTCCCCGGTGGGTGTCATTGTCCCCAGGGTGGTGTCACCATCCCCGATCGGTGTCACTGTCCCCGGTCAGTGTGACCATCCCCAGGTTGATGTCATTGTCCCCAGGTTGGTGTCACTGTCCCCGATCGGTGTCATTGTCCCCGGTCGGTGTCACCGTCCCCTGGTTGGTGTCACCATCCCCGGTCGGTGTCACTGTCCCTGGTGGTGTCACCGTCCCCAGGTGGTGTCACCGTCCCCGGTCGGTGTCACCATCCCCAGGTTGATGTCATTGTCCCCAGGGTTATGGCACTGTCCCCGGTCGGTGTCACCATCCCCAGGGTGGTGTCACCGTCCCCAGGGTGGTGTCACCGTCCCCGGTGGTGTCACCGTCCCCGGTCAGTGTCATTGTCCCCAGGTCGGTGTCACTGTCCCCAGGTTGATGTCATTGTTCCCATGGTGGTGGCACTGTCTCCGGTTGGTGTCACCGTCCCCAGTGATGTCATTGTCCCCAGGGTTATGGCACTGTCCCCGGTCGGTGTCATTGTCCCCATGGCGGTGTCACCGTCCCCGGTCGGTGTCACCGTCCCCGGTGGTGTCACCGTCCCCGGTCGGTGTCACCATCCCCAGGGTGGTGTCACCGTCCCCGGTGGTGTCACCGCCCCAGGTCGGTGTCACCGTCCCCGGTGGTGTCACCGTCCCCGGTGGCGTCACCGTCCCCGCTGTCCCCGCAGGTGCTGGCCTGGTTCGAGGAGGGCGAGGAGACCATCACGGCCTTCGTGGAGCCCTTCGTCATCCTCCTCATCCTCATCGCCAACGCCGTGGTGGGCGTCTGGCAGGTAGGGGACATGGGGACACGGGGACAGGAGGGGACATGGGGACAGGGACATAGAGATGGAGACAGGGACATGGGGACAGGGACACGGGGATGGAGACAGGGACATAGGGATGGAGATAGGGACATGGGGACAGGGACATGGGGACACGGGGACATAGGGATGGAGACGGGGACAGGGACATGGGGACAGGGACACAGGGATGGAGATAGGGACCTAGGAATGGAGATAAGGACATGGGGACAGGGACATGGGGACATGGGACATGAGGGGACGTGGGGACAGGGACAGGGAGATGGGGACAGGGACACGGGGATGGAGACAGGGACATGGGGACATGGGACATAGAGATGGAGACAGGGATAGGGACATAGGGACAGGGACACAGGGATGGAGACAGGGACATGGGGACAGGGACAGGGAGATGGGGACACAGGGACAGGGACATAGAGATGGAGACAGGGACATGAGCACAGGGACATGGCGGGGACATGGGGACATAGGGATGGAGATAGGGACAGGGACATGGGGACAGGGACACAGGGATGGAGACAGGGACACAGGGATGGAGACAGGGACATGGGGACAGGGACATGGGGACAGGGACATGGGGATGGAGACAGGGACATGGGGACACGGGGACAGGGACATGAGGATGGAGATAGGGACATGGGGACACAGAGATGGGGACATGGGGATGGAGATAAGGACATGGAGATGGGGACAGGGACTTGGGGACATAGGGACATGGGGATGGAGATAGGGACGTAGGGATGGAGATGGGGACATGGGGACAGGGACATAGGGATGGAGACAGGGACAGGGACGTGGGGACATGGGGACAGGGATGTAGGGATGGAGATAGGGACATGGGGATGGGGACATGGGGACAGGGACATGGGGATGGAGACAGGGACAGGGACATGGGGACAGGGATGTAGGGATGGAGATAGGGACATGGGGATGGGGACATGGGGACACGGGGACAGGGACAGGGACCTAGGGATGGAGATAGGGACAGGGACATGGGGACAGGGACACAGGGATGGAGATAGGGACGTAGGGACGGGGATAGGGACACGGGGACACAGGGACAAGGACAGGCACACAGGGATGGAGACAGGGACAGGGAGATGGGGACACAGGGACAGGGACATGAGGATGGGGATAGGGACATGGGGATGGGGACACGGGGACAGGGACATGGGGACATGGGGACAGGGACAGGGACATAGGGAGATAGGGATATGGGGATGGGGACATGAGGGGACATGGGGATGGAGACGGGGACATAAAGATGGGGATGGGGACATGGAGACAGGGACACGGGGACATGGGGATGGACATAGGGACAGGGAGATAGGGACAGGGACATGGGGACGGGGATGGGGACATGAAAACAGGGCATGGTGACAGGGACATAGAGATGGGGATGAGGACACAGGGATGGGGACAGGGACAGGGGGACAGGGATGGGGACATGAGAACAGGGCATAGGGACATGGGGACAGGGGATGGGGATAGGAGATGAGGACATGGGGACAGGGACATAGGGATGGGGACATGGGGACACAGGGTCATGGGCCATAGGGATGGAGACAGGGACATGGGGATGGCGATGGGGACACATGTCCCCATGTCCCCACACACGTCCCCACACGTGTCCCCACATGTCCCCACACATGTCCCCACGCATGTCCCCACAAGTCCCAATGTGTCCCCATGTCCCCACATGTGTCTTCATGTGTCCCCACGCTTGGCCCTATGTATCCCCACATGTCCCCGTGTGTCCCCACACATGTCCCCATGTGACGTCATGTGTCCCCGCGCATGTCCACATGGGTCCCCATGTGTCCCCACGTGTCCCCATGTCCCCCCGGTGTCCCCATGTCCCCATGTGTCCCCATGTCACCATGTGTCCCCATGTCCCCATTGTCCCCATAGGAGCGCAATGCCGAGAACGCCATCGAGGCCCTCAAGGAGTACGAACCCGAGATGGGCAAGGTGTCCCCATGTCCCCATGTGTCCCCATGTGTCCCCATGTGTCCCCATGTGTCCCCATGTCCCCATTGTCCCCATAGGAGCGCAATGCCGAGAACGCCATCGAGGCCCTCAAGGAATACGAACCCGAGATGGGCAAGGTGTCCCCATGTCCCCATGTGTCCCCATGTCCCCCCATGTCCCCCCATGTCCCCATGTGTCCCCATGTGTCCCCATAGGAGCGCAATGCCGAGAACGCCATCGAGGCCTTCAAGGAGTACGAACCCGAGATGGGCAAGGTGTCCCCATGTCCCCATGTGTCCCCATGTGTCCCCATGTGTCCCCATGTCCCCATGTGTCCCCATGTCCCCACAGGAGCGCAATGCCGAGAACGCCATCGAGGCCCTCAAGGAGTACGAACCCGAGATGGGCAAGGTGTCCCCGTGTCCCCATGTGTCCCCATGTGTCCCCATGTGTCCCCATGTGTCCCCATGTCCCCATAGGAGCGCAATGCCGAGAACGCCATCGAGGCCCTCAAGGAATACGAACCCGAGATGGGCAAGGTGTCCCCATGTCCCCATGTGTCCCCATGTCCCCATGTGTCCCCATGTGTCCCCATGTGTCCCCATGTCCCCATAGGAGCGCAATGCCGAGAACGCCATCGAGGCCCTCAAGGAGTATGAACCCGAGATGGGCAAGGTGTCCCCATGTCCCCATGTGTCCCCATGTCCCCATGTCCCCATGTGTCCCCATGTCCCCATGTGTCCCCATGTGTCCTCATGTCCCCATGTGTCCCCATGTGTCCCCATGTCCCCATTGTCCCCATAGGAGCGCAACGCCGAGAACGCCATCGAGGCCCTCAAGGAATACGAACCCGAGATGGGCAAGGTGTCCCCATGTGTCCCCATGTCCCCACGTGTCCCCATGTCCCCATTGTCCCCATAGGAGCGCAACGCCGAGAACGCCATCGAGGCCCTCAAGGAATACGAACCCGAGATGGGCAAGGTGTCCCCATGTCCCCATGTGTCCCCATTGTCCCCATTGTCCCCATGTCCCCATGTGTCCCCATGTCCCCATGTCCCCATGTGTCCCCATGTGTCCCCATGTGTCCCCATGTGTCCCCATGTCCCCATGTCCCCATGTCCCCATAGGAGCGCAATGCCAAGAACGCCATTGAGGCCCTCAAGGAATACGAACCCGAGATGGGCAAGGTGTCCCCATGTCCCCATGTCCCCATGTGTCCCCATGTGTCCCCATGTGTCCCCATGTCCCCATTGTCCCCATAGGAGCACAATGCCGAGAACGCCATCGAGGCCCTCAAGGAGTACGAACCCGAGATGGGCAAGGTGTCCCCATGTCCCCATGTGTCCCCATGTGTCCCCATGTCCCCATGTGTCCCCATGTGTCCCCATTGTCCCCATGTCCCCATGTGTCCCCATGTCCCCATTGTCCCCATAGGAGCGCAATGCCGAGAACGCCATCGAGGCCCTCAAGGAGTACGAACCCGAGATGGGCAAGGTGTCCCCATGTCCCCATGTGTCCCCATGTCCCCATTGTCCCCATAGGAGCGCAACGCCGAGAACGCCATCGAGGCCCTCAAGGAGTACGAACCCGAGATGGGCAAGGTGTCCCCATGTCCCCATGTGTCCCCATGTCCCCATGTCCCCATAGGAGCGCAATGCCGAGAACGCCATCGAGGCCCTCAAGGAGTACGAACCCGAGATGGGCAAGGTGTCCCCATGTCCCCATGTCCCCATGTGTCCCCATGTCCCCATTGTCCCCATAGGAGCGCAATGCCGAGAACGCCATCGAGGCCCTCAAGGAATACGAACCCGAGATGGGCAAGGTGTCCCCATGTCCCCATGTGTCCCCATGTCCCCATGTGTCCCCATGTGTCCCCATGTGTCCCCATGTGTCCCCATTGTCCCCATAGGAGCGCAATGCCGAGAACGCCATCGAGGCCCTCAAGGAATACGAACCCGAGATGGGCAAGGTCTACCGCGCCGACCGCAAGGCCGTGCAGCGCATCAAGGCCCGCGACCTGGTGCCCGGGGACATCGCCGAGGTGGCCGGTGAGCGGGGACGGGGGCATCTGGGGGCATTTGGGGACATCTGGGGACCTTCAGGAGCATCTGGGGACCTCCGGGGGCATCTGGGGACGTCTGCGGGCTGCCAGGGGCATCTGGAGGTATCTGAGGACATCTGGAGGCATCTGGGGTCATCTGGGGACCTCCAGGGACATCTGGGGGCATTCGGGGACATCTAGGGACCTTCAGGAGCATCTGGGGACATCCGGGGACCTCTGGGGGCATCTGGGGGCATCTATGGGGCATCTGGAGGCATCTGGGGGCATCTGGGGGCATTTGGGGACCTCCAGGGGTATCCAGGGACCTCTAGGGGCATCCAGGGATGCCTGGGGGCATTCGGGGACATCTGGGGATCTCTGGGGGCCTCCAGGGGCATCCAGAGACATCTGGGGACATCTGGGGGCATCCAGGGGTGTCTGGGCGCATCCAGGAGCCTCCAGGGATGTATGGGGACCTCCAGGGGTATCTGGGGACATCCGAGGAGCTGTAGGGACCCATAGGGACATCTAGGAAGCCCTGAGAACCTCTAGGAGTCCCCAGGGATCTCCAGGGACATCCAGAGAACCTTAGGAGCTCGTAGGGACATCTGGGGACCTCTGGGGACATCCAGGGGGCTGCAGGGACCCATAGGGACCTCCAGGAAGCCCTGGGGACCTCTAGGAGTCCCTGGGGATCTCTGGGGACCTCTGGGGACGTTCACAGAGCTGCAGGGACCTATAGGGACCATAGGGACCTCCAGGAAGCTCTGGGGACCTCCAGGAGGCCCCAGGGATCTCCAGGGAGCTCTGGGGACATCCAGGAAGCTTCAGGGACCCATAGGGATCTCTAGGAAGCCCTGGGGACCTCTAGGAGTCCCCAGGGATCTCCAGGGACATCCAGGGAACCCTAGGAGCTCCTAGGGACATCTGGGGACCTTCAGGGACATCCAGGGACCTCTGGGGACATCCAGGGGGCTGCAGGGACCCATAGGGACCTCCAGGAAGCCCTGGGGACCTCCAGGGACCTCTGGGGACCTCCACAGAGCTGCAGGGACCCATAGGGACCATAGGGATCTTTAGGAAGCCCTAGGGACCTCTAGGAGTCCTGAGGGATCTCTAGGGACATCCAGAGAATCTTAGGAGCTCGTAGGGACATCTGGGGACCTTCAGGGACATCCAGGGACCTCTGGGGACATCCAGGGACCCATAGGGACCCATAGGGACCTCCAGAAGGCCCTGGGGACCTCTAGGAGTCCCCAGGGATCTCCAGGGACATCCAGGGAACTCTAAGAGCTCCTAGGGACATCTGGGGACCTTCAGGGACATCTGGGGACCTCTGGGGACATCCAGGGATCCCCAGGAAACCATAGGGACCTCTGGGGACATCCAGGGAGCTGCAGGGACCCATAGGGACCTCCAGGAGTCCCCAGGGACCTCCAAGGACATCCAGGGAACTCTAGGAGCTCCTAGGGACATCCAGGGACCTTCAGGGACATCAAGGGACCTCTGGGGACATCCAGGGACCCATAGGGACCCATAGGGACCTCCAGAAGGCCCCGGGGACCTCTAGGAGTCCCCAGGGATCTCCAGGGACATCCAGGGAACCCTAGGAGCTCCTAGGGACATCTGGGGACCTTCAGGGACATCCAGGGACCTCTGGGGACATCCAGGGACCCATAGGGACCCATAGGGACCTCCAGAAGGCCCTGGGGACCTCTAGGAGTCCCCAGGGATCTCCAGGGACATCCAGAGAACCTTAGGAGCTCCTAGGGACATCTGGGGACCTTCAGGGACATCCAGGGACCTCTGGGGACATCCAGGGAGCTGCAGGGACCCATAGGGACCTCCAGGAAGCCCTGGGGACCTCCAGGGACCTCTGGGGGCATCCACAGAGCTGCAGGGACCCATAGGGACCATAGGGATCTTTAGGAAGCCCTAGGGACCTCTAGGAGTCCTGAGGGATCTCTAGGGACATCCAGAGAATCTTAGGAGCTCCTAGGGACATCTGGGGACCTTCAGGGACATCCAGGGACCTCTGGGGACATCCAGGGACCTCCAGGGATCCCGCAGGACCCATAGGAACCTCTAGGAGTCCTCAGGGATCTCCAGGGACATCCAGGGACCTCCAGGGATCCCCCAGGACCCATAGGGACCTCCAGGAGTCCCCAGGGACCTCCGGGGACATCCAGGGAACCCTAGGAGCTCCTAGGGACATCTGGGGACCTTCAGGGACATCCAGGGACCTCTGGGGACATCCAGGGACCTCCAGGGATCCCACAGGACCCATAGGAACCTCTAGGAGTCCTCAGGGATCTCCAGGGACATCCAGGGAACCCTAGGAGCTCCTAGGGACATCTGGGGACCTTCAGGGACATCCAGGGACCTCTGGGGACATCCAGGGAGCTGCAGGGACCCATAGGGACCATAGGGATCTCCAGGAAGCCCTGGGGACCTCCAGGGACCTCTGGGGACATCCACAGAGCTGCCCGGGACCCATAGGGACCATAGGGATCTCCAGGAAGCCCTGGGGACCTCTAGGAGTCCCCGGGGATCTCCAGGGACATCCAGAGAACCTTAGGAGCTCCTAGGGACATTTGGGGACCTTCAGGGACATCCAGGGACCTCTGGGGACGTCCAGGGAGCTGCAGGGACCCATAGGGACCTCCAGGAGTCCCCAGGGACCTCCAAGGACATCCAGGGAACCCTAGGAGCTCCTAGGGACATCCGGGGACCTTCAGGGACATCAAGGGACCTCTGGGGCCATCCAGGGACCCATAGAGACCCATAGGGACCTCCAGAAGGCCCCGGGGACCTCTAGGAGTCCCCAGGGATCTCCAGGGACATCCAGAGAACCTTAGGAGCTCATAGGGACATCTGGGGACCTCTGGGGACATCCAGGGACCTCTGGGGACATCCAGGGGGCTGCAGGGACCCATAGGGACCTCCAGGAAGCCCTAGGGACCTCTAGGAGTCCCTGGGGATCTCTGGGGACCTCTGGGGACGTTCACAGAGCTGCAGGAACCTATAGGGACCATAGGGACCTCCAGGAAGCTCTGGGGACCTCCAGGAGGCCCCAGGGATCTCCAGGGAGCTCTGGGGACATCCAGGAAGCTTCAGGGACCCATAGGGACCCATAGGGATCTCTAGGAAGCCCTGGGGACCTCTAGGAGTCCCCAGGGATCTCCAGGGACATCCAGGGAACCCTAGGAGCTCGTAGGGACATCTGGGGACCTTCAGGGACATCAAGGGACCTCTGGGGACATCCAGGGACCTCCAGGGATCGCCCAGGACCCATAGGGACCTCCAGGAGTCCCCACGGATCTTCAGGGACATCCAGAGAACCTTAGGAGCTCCTAGGGACATTTGGGGACCTTCAGGGACATCCAGGGACCTCTGGGGACATCCAGGGAGCTGCAGGGACCCATAGGGACCTCCAGGAAGCCCTGGGGACCTCCAGGAGTCCCCAGGGACATCCAGGGAACCCTAGGAGCTCCTAGGGACATCTGGGGACCTTCAGGGTCATCCAGGGACCTCTAGGGACCTCCAGGGACCCCCTGTAACGCTGTTGTCCCCCGTTGTCCCCCGCTGCAGTTGGGGACAAGGTGCCAGCCGACATCCGCATCATCTCCATCAAGTCGACCACGCTGCGCGTAGACCAGTCCATCCTCACCGGTGGGTCCCCGCGCGGGTGACACCGACGCGGGTGACACCGACGCGGGTGACGCCGCGGGTGACACCAACGCGTCCCCCGCCCAGGCGAGTCCGTCTCCGTCATCAAACACACGGAGCCCGTCCCCGACCCCCGCGCCGTCAACCAGGACAAGAAGAACATGCTCTTCTCGGTGAGGGCCACCAAGGGCCACCTGTCCCCTCCGGGGTCACCCGGGGTCCCCCGTGTCCCCATGGGTCTTGGGATTCCCCTTGGGTCCCCTTGATTCTTCATGTTGTCCCCTGATGTCTCCTTGGGTCTTCTGGAGTCTCCCCTGTCCCTCAGGTCCCCTCCTGTGTCCCCAGTGTCCCCATGGGTTCCCTTAGGTCTCCCTTGTCCCCCTGGGGCCTTTGGGGGCCTCCTGGGGTCACCCCCTGTCCCCTCAAGTCCCCCCTGTCTCCTTGTGTCCCCATGTGTCCCCTGGGACCCCCTTGTCCCCTTAGACCCCGTTTTCCCCCTCAAGTCCCCCTCATGTCCTGGAGTCCCTTGGTGTCCCCTGAGGCCCTTCTTTGTCTCCCTGGTTCCTCTCTGTCCCTTTGGGCCCCACCATGTCCCCATGGGTCCCACCACGTCCCCATGGGTCCCAGCATGTCCCCGTGGATCCCACCACGTCCCTTGGAGTCCCACCACGTCCCTTTGAGTCCTACCACATCCCTATGGGTCCCACCACATCCCCATGGGTCCCACCACATCTTCGTGAGTCCCACCACATCCCTATGGGTCCCACCACATCCCTTCGAGTCCCACCACGTCCCCACGGGTCCCACCACGTCCCCACGGGTCCCACCACATCCCCATGGGTCCTACCACATCCCCATGGGTCCTACCACATCCCTATGGGTCCCACCACATCCCCATGGGTCCCACCACATCCCTATGGGTCCCACCACGGCTTTATGGATCCCACCACATCCCTTCGAGTCCCACCATCTCCCTATGGATCCCACCACATCCCCACGGGTCCCACCACATCCCCACGGGTCCCACCACATCCCCATGGGTCCCACCACGTCCCTATGGGTCCTACCACATCCCTTCGAGTCCCACCATGTCCCTATGGATCCCACCACATCCCCATGGGTCCTACCACATCCCCATGGGTCCCACCACGTCCCCACGGGTCCCACCACATCCCTTTGAGTCCCACCACGTCCCCACGGGTCCCACCACATCCCTATGGGTCCTACCACATCCCTATGGGTGCCATCACATCCCCATGGGTCCCACCACACCCCTATGGGTCCCACCACATCCCTTCGAGTCCCACCACGTCCCTATGGATCCCACCACATCCCCATGGGTCCTACCACATCCCCATGGGTCCCACCACGTCCCCACGGGTCCCACCACATCCCTTTGAGTCCCACCACGTCCCCACGGGTCCCACCACATCCCCGTGGGTCCTACCACATCCCTATGGGTGCCATCACATCCCCATGGATCCCACCACATCCCTTCGAGTCCCACCACGTCCCTATGGATCCCAGCACGTCCCTACGGGTCCCACCAACACCACAACGCCACCCACCGCCCACAGGGCACCAACATCGGCGCCGGCAAAGCCGTGGGCATCGTGGTGGCCACGGGCGTCAACACGGAGATCGGGAAGATCCGCGACGAGATGGCGGCCACCGAGCAGGACAAGACGCCCCTGCAGCAGAAGCTGGACGAGTTCGGCGAGCAGCTCTCCAAGGTCATCTCGCTCATCTGCGTCGCCGTGTGGCTCATCAACATCGGCCACTTCAACGACCCCGTCCACGGCGGCTCCTGGATCCGCGGCGCCATCTACTACTTCAAGATCGCCGTGGCCTTGGCCGTGGCCGCCATCCCTGAAGGTCCGTGGGGCCCCTGGGGGGCTCTGGGGAGCACCGTGGGGCTTGGAGAACCTCGGGGACCACATGGGGATGTGTGGGACCTTGGTGGCCCCGTTGGAGCTTGGAGAACTTTGGTGGCCCCATGGGAGTTAGGAGAACCTTGGTGATCCCATTGGAGCTTGGAGAACCTTGGGGACCACATGGGAATATGTGGGACCTTGGTGGCCCCATTGGGGCTTGAAGAACCTTGGGGACCACATGGGGACGTGTGGGACCTTGGTGGCCCTGCTGGAGCTTGGAGAACCTTGGTGGCCCCATGGGAGCTTGGAGAACCTTGGTGGTCCCATTGGAGCTTGGAGAACCTTGGTGGCCCCATGGGAGTTAGAAGAACCTTGGTGGTCCCATTGGAGTTAGGAGAACCTTGGCGGCCCCATGGGAGCTCATAGGATCTTGGTGGCCCCACGGTGACTTGTAGCTTCTTGGTGGCCCCATTGGAGTTAGGAGAACCTTGGTGGCCCCATTGGAGCTTACAGAACCTTAGTGGCCCCATGACGTCTTGTAGTTTCATGGTGGCCCCGTTGGGGCTTGGAGAACCTTGGTGGCCCCACGGGGACATGTTCTGTGTGACTCCCACCCCATTCCCGGTGGATCCATAGGGATCCATGACCCCATTCCCGTTTTCCGTAGGGCTCCCGGCCGTCATCACCACGTGCCTGGCCTTGGGGATGGCCAAGAAGAGCCCCATTCCCAATGGCTCCATGGGGCTCCCCAGCCCCGTTCCCTGGATCCACGTGGTTCCTGCCCCATTCCCGGTGGATCCATAGGGATCCATGACCCCATTCCCATTATCCGTAGGGATCCATGACCCCATTCCCGTTCTCCATAGGGCTCCCGGCCATCATCACCACGTGCCCGGCCTTGGGGATGGCCAAGAAGAGCCCCATTCCCAATGGCTCCATGGGGCTCCCCAGCCCCGTTCCCTGGATCCACGTGGTTCCTGCCCCATTCCCGGTGGATCCATAGGGATCCATGACCCCATTCCCATTATCCGTAGGGATCCATGACCCCATTCCCGTTCTCCATAGGGCTCCCGGCCATCATCACCACGTGCCTGGCCTTGGGGATGGCCAAGAAGAGCCCCATTCCCAATGGCTCCATGGGGCTCCCCAGCCCCGTTTCCTGGATCCGCGTGGTTCCCGCCCCATTCCCGTTGGATCCATAGGGATCCATAGGGATCCATGACCCCATTCCCATTATCCGTAGGGATCCATGACCCCATTCCCGTTCTCCATAGGGCTCCCGACCATCATCACCATTGGGGATGGCCAAGAAGAGCCCCATTCCCATTGGCTCCATGGGGCTCCCAGCCCCGTTCCCTGGATCCGCGTGGTTCCTGCCCCATTCCCGTTGGATCCATAGGGATCCATGACCCCATTCCCATTATCCGTAGGGATCCATGACCCCATTCCCGTTCTCCATAGGGCTCCCGGCCATCATCACCATTGGGGATGGCCAAGAAGAGCCCCATTCCCATTGGCTCCATGGGGCTCCCCAGCCCCGTTCCCTGGATCCGCGTGGTTCCCGCCCCATTCCCGTTGGATCCATAGGGATCCATGACCCCATTCCCATTATCCGTAGGGATCCATGACCCCATTCCCGTTCTCCATAGGGCTCCCGACCATCATCACCATTGGGGATGGCCAAGAAGAGCCCCATTCCCATTGGCTCCATGGGGCTCCACAGCCCCGTTCCCTGGATCCGCGTGGTTCCTATGCCATTCCCGGTGGATCCATAGGGATCCATGACCCCATTCCCATTATCCGTAGGGATCCATGACCCCATTCCCGTTCTCCATAGGGCTCCCGGCCATCATCACCATTGGGGATGGCCAAGAAGAGCCCCATTCCCATTGGCTCCATGGGGCTCCCCAGCCCCGTTCCCTGGATCCGCGTGGTTCCCACGCCATTCCCGGTGGATCCATAGGGATCCATGACCCCATTCCCGTTTTCCGTAGGGCTCCCGGCCGTCATCACCACGTGCCTGGCCTTGGGGACGCGCCGCATGGCCAAGAAGAACGCCATCGTGCGGAGCCTCCCATCCGTGGAGACCTTGGGCTGCACCTCGGTCATCTGCTCCGACAAGACGGGGACGCTGACCACCAACCAGATGTCCGTGTGCAAGGTGCGCTGTCCCCAAGGGTGGCCTCGTGTCCCCAAGGGTGGCCTGGTGTCCCCAAGGGCCACCTCGTGTCCCCAAGGGAGGTTTGGTGTCCCCAGGAGGGGGTTTGGTGTCCCCAAAGGGCTCCTCATCTCCCTAAGGAGATCCTGCTGTCCCCAAGGGTGGCCTGGTGTCCCCAAGGGCCACCTCGTGTCCCCAAGGGCGCCCTGGTGTCCCCAAGGGTGGCCTGGTGTCCCCAAGGGCCACCTCGTGTCCCCAAGGGAGGTTTGGTGTCCCCAGGAGGGGGTTTGGTGTCCCCAAAGGGCTCCTCATCTCCCTAAGGAGATCCTGCTGTCCCCAAGGGTGGCCTGGTGTCCCCAAGGGCCACCTCGTGTCCCCAAGGGCGCCCTGGTGTCCCCAAGGGTGGCCTCGTGTCCCCAACGGTGGCCTGGTGTCCCCAAGATGGGGTTTGGTGTCCCTAAGAGGGGGTTTGGTGTCCCCAAAGGGCTCCTCATCTCCCTAAGGAGATCCTGCTGTCCCCAAGGGTGGCCTGGTGTCCCCAAGGGTCACCTTATGTTCCCAAGGGTGGCCTCGTGTCCCCAAGGGTGGCCTGGTGTCCCCAAGGGCCACCTCGTGTCGCCAAGGGTGGCCTCGTGTCCCCAAGGGTGGCCTGGTGTCCCCAAGAGGGGGTTTGGTGTCCCCAAGGAGGTCCTGGTGTCCCCAAGGGACCCTCCACCGTCCCCATGGGACATCTTGACGTCCCCATGGGACATCTTGACGTCCCCAAGATGTCCCCACCTCCCCATGGGATGTCCCAATGTCTCCATGGGACCCTCGGCCATCCCCATGGGACATCTTGACGTCCCCAAGACGTCCCCGCCATCCCCATGGGACATCTTGACATCCCCATGGGATGTCCCAATGTCCCCGTGGGACATCCCAACGTGCCCATGGGACATCTTGATGTCTCCAAGATGTCCCCGCCGTCCCCATGAGACATCTTAACGTCCCCATGGGATGTCCCAATGTCCCCATGGGTCCCCCCACCATCCCCATGGGACATCTTGACATCCCCAAGATGTCCCCGCCGTCCCCATGGGACATCTTGACGTCCCCAAGACGTCCCCGCGCGTCCCCCGTCCCCACCGTCCCTCTCCCGCTGTCCCCGCAGATGTTCATCGTGGACAAGGTGGAGGGCGACGTCTGCGCCCTCAACGAGTTCTCCATCACCGGCTCCACCTACGCGCCCGAGGGGGACGTGTGAGTGACACCGGCGTCCCCAACCCTCCCCTGGTGTCCCCAAACCCGGGACGCGTCCCCCGATTGTCCCCCGTGTCCCCAACAGGCTGAAGAACGAGAAGCACGTGAAGGCCGGCCAATACGACGGCTTGGTGGAGCTGGCCACCATCTGCGCTCTCTGCAACGACTCGTCCCTGGACTACAATGAGGTGGCCCTTCCGTGTCCCCACGGGTCCCCTCGTCGCGTCCCCAAGCCCCTTTGTCCCCCCTGGAGCACCAGGTTCCTCCAGCTCCTCCTTGGGATCTGTTGGCCCTTCTTGGCCATCTCCTTGGGATCCATTGGGTCTTCTTGGCCATCCCTTGGGATCCGTTGGCTCTTCTTGGCCATCTCCTTGGGATCCGTTGGCTTTTCTTGGCCATCTCCTTGGGATCCGTTGGGTCTTCTTGGCCATCCCTTGGGATCCGTTGGGTCTTCTTGGCCATCCCTTGGGATCCGTTGGCTCTTCTTGGCCAACTCCTTGGGATCCGTTGGCTCTTCTTGGCCATCCCTTGGGATCCATTGGGTCTTCCTGGCCATCCCTTGGGATCTGTTGGCCCTTCTTGGCCATCTCCTTGGGATCCGTTGGCTCTTCTTGGCCAACTCCTTGGGATCCATTGGCTCTTCTTGGCCATCTCCTTGGGATCCTCTTGGCCGTCCCTCCTTGGGATGCTCCAAGGGTCCTCCTGGCCACCCGGGTGGCGCCGGTGACGTCCCCTCCTTGTCCCCAAGGCCAAGGGCATCTACGAGAAGGTGGGGGAGGCCACGGAGACGGCGCTCACGTGTCTCGTGGAGAAGATGAACGTCTTCAACACGGACGTGCGGAGCCTCTCCAAGGTGGAGCGGGCCAACGCCTGCAACTCCGTGAGTGTCCCCATGTCCCCTCCTTGTCCCCGTGTCCCCTCCTTGTCCCCATGGCCCCATGGCCCCTCCTTGTCCCCATGGCCTCATGGCCCCTCCTTGTCCCCTCCTTGTCCCCATGGCCCCTCCTTGTCCCCATGTCCCCGTGGCCCCTGGTCCTGGTGGCCCCCGTTTCCCTGCTGTCCCCTTGTCCTGTGTCCCCAGGTCCCCTTGTCCCAAGGTCATCAAGCAGCTCCTGAAGAAGGACTTTGTCCCTATAGATCCCATGTCCCCTCTGATGTCCCCATGTCCCCTCTGATGTCCCCATGTCCCCTCTGATGTCCCCAGGTCATCAAACAGCTCATAAAGAAGGAGTTTGTCCCCATAGACCCCATGTCCCCACTGATGTCCCCATGTCACCACTGATGTCCCCAGGTCCCCTTGTCCCCAGGTCATCAAGCAGCTCCTGAAGAAGGACTTTGTCCCTATAGACCCCATGTCCCCACTGATGTCCCCATGTCTCCATGTCCCCTCTGATGTCCCTATGTCCCTATGTCCCCAGGTCATCAAGCAGCTCATGAAGAAGGAGGTTGTCCCCATTGACCCCAATGTCCCCATGTCCCCTCTCATGTCCCCTTGTCCCTGTGTCCCCAGGTTGTCAAGCAGCTCATGAAGAAGGAGGTTGTCCCCATAGACTCCAATGTCCCCATGTCCCCTCTGATGTCCCCTTGTCCCCGTGTCCCCAGGTCGTCAAGCAGCTCCTGAAGAAGGAGGTTGTCCCCATAGACCCCAATGTCCCCATGTCCCTTCTGATGTCCCCTTGTCCCCAGGTCATCAAGCAGCTCATGAAGAAGGAGGTTGTCTCCATAGACCCCAATGTCCCCATGTCCCCTCTGATGTCCCCATGTCCCCGTGTCCCCAGGTCATCAAGCAGCTCATGAAGAAGGAGGTTGTCTCCATAGACCCCAATGTCCCCATGTCCCTTCTGATGTCCCCTTGTCCCCGTGTCCCCAGGTCGTCAAGCAGCTCCTGAAGAAGGAGGTTGTCCCCATAGACCCCAATGTCCCCATGTCCCTTCTGATGTCCCCTTGTCCCCAGGTCATCAAGCAGCTCATGAAGAAGGAGTTCACCCTGGAGTTCTCCCGTGACCGGAAGTCCATGTCCGTCTACTGCTCCCCGGCCAAGGCGTCGCGGGCGGCCGTGGGCAACAAGATGTTCGTCAAGGTCGGTCCCTCGTCACCGCGTCCCCTCGGGTCACCATTGTCCCCCATTTGCTGCCCTCGTCCTCGACGGGGAGCATCCTCAGGTCCCCCCCATCTCCTTGGTGTCCCCTTGGCCCATGGAGGACCCATGAGGTCCTCCTTGGTTCCTCTGTGTCCCTGTGGGTTCCCCTTGGCCCATGGAGGACCCATGAGGTCCTCCTTGGTTCCTCTGTGTCCCTTTGGGTTCCCCTTGGCCCATGGAAGACCCATGAGGTCCTCCTTGGTTCTTCTCCATCCCTTTGGGTTCCTTTCTGTCCCTTTGGGTTCCCATTGGCCCATGGAGGCCCCATGAGGTCCTCCTTGGTTCCTCTGTGTCCCTTTGGCTTCCCCTTATCTCATGGAGGATCCATGAGGTTCCTCCTTGGTTCCTCTGTGTCCCTTTGGGTTCCCCTTGGCCCATGGAAGACCCATGAGGTCCTCCTTGGTTCTTCTCCATCCCTTTGGGTTCCTTTCTGTCCCTTTGGGTTCCCCTTGGCCCATGGAGGCCCCATGAAGTCCTCCTTGGTTCCTCTGTGTCCCTTTGGCTTCCCCTTATCTCATGGAGGATCCATGAGGTTCCTCCTTGGTTCCTCTGTGTCCCTGTGGGTTCCCCTTGACCCATGGAGGACCCTGAGGTCCTCCTTGGTTCTTCTCCATCCCTTTGAGTTCCTTCTGTCCCTTTGGGTCCCTTTGGCCCATGGAGGATCCATGAGGTCCTACTTGGTTCTCCTGTGTCCCTTTGGGTTCCTGTCCATCCCATTGGGTCCCCTTGGCCCATGGAGGCCCCATGAGGTCTTCCTCGGTTCCTCTGTGTCCCTTTGGGTTCCTTTCTGTCCCTTTGGGTTCCCCTTGGCCCATGGAGGACCCATGAGGTCCTCCTTGGTTCCTCTGCGTCCCTTTGGGTTCCCCTTGGCCCATGGAGGCCCCATGAGATCCTCCTTGGTTCCTCTCCATCCCTTTGGGTTCCCCTTGACCCATGGAGGACCCATGAGGTCCTCCTTGGTTCCTCTGTGTCCCTTTGGGTTCCTTTCTGTCCCTTTGGGTTCCTCTTGGCCCATGGAGGCCCCATGAGGTCCTCCTTGGTTCTTCTCCATCCCTTTGGGTTCCTTTCTGTCCCTTTGGGTTCCCATTGGCCCATGGAGGCCCGATGAGGTCCTCCTTGGTTCCTCTGTGTCCCTTTGGGTTCCTCTCTGTCCTTTTGGGTCCCTTTCTGTCCCTTCAGGTTCCTCTCCATCCCTTTGGGTTCCCCTTGGCCCATGGAGGACCCATGAGGTCCTCCTTGGTTCCTCTCCATCCCTTTGGGTTCCCCTTGACCCATGGAGGACCCAGGAGGTCCTATTGGTTCCTCTCCATCCCTTTGGGTTCTTCTGTGTCCCTTTGGGTTCCCCTTGGCCCATGGAGGACCCATGAGGTCCTCCTTGGTTCCTCTGTGTCCCTTTGGCTTCCCCTTATCTCATGGAGGACCCATGAGGTTCCTCCTTGGTTCCTCTGTGTCCTTTTGGGTTCCTCTTGACCCATGGAGGACCCATGAGGTCCTCCTTGGTTCCTCTGTGTCCCTTTGGGTTCCTCTTGGCCCATGGGGGACCCATGAGGTCCTCCTTGGTTCCTCTGTGTCCCTTTGGCTTCCCCTTATCTCATGGAGGACCCATGAGGTTCCTCCTTGGTTCCTCTGTGTCCCTTTGGGTTCCCCTTGGCCCATGGAGGCCCCATGAGTTCCTACTTGGTTCCTCTGTGTCCCTTTGGGTTCCCCTTGGCCCATGGAGGCCCCATGAGGTCCTCCTTGGTTCCTCTCTGTCCCTTTGGGTTCCTCTGTGTCCCTTTGGGTTCCCCTTGGCCCATGGAGGACCCTGAGGTCCTCCTTGGTTCTTCTCCATCCCTTTGGGTTCCTTTCTGTCCCTTTGGGTCCCTTTGGCCCATGGAGGATCCATGAGGTCCTACTTGGTTCTCCTGTGTCCCTTTGGGTTCCTGTCCATCCCATTGGGTCCCCTTGGCCCATGGAGGCCCCATGAGGTCTTCCTCGGTTCCTCTGTGTCCCTTTGGGTTCCTTTCTGTCCCTTTGGGTTCCCCTTGGCCCATGGAGGCCCCATGAGGTCCTCCGTGGTTCCTCTATGTCCCTTTGGGTTCCCCTTGGCCCATGGAGGACCATGAGGTTCTCCTTGGTTCCTCTCCATCCCTTTGGGTCCCTCTGTATCCCTTTGGGTTCCCCTTGGCCCATGGAAGACCCATGAGGTCCTCCTTGGTTCTTCTCCATCCCTTTGGGTTCCTTTCTGTCCCTTTGGGTTCCCCTTGGCCCATGGAGGCCCCATGAGGTCCTCCTTGGTTCCTCTGTGTCCCTTTGGCTTCCCCTTATCTCATGGAGGATCCATGAGGTTCCTCCTTGGTTCCTCTGCGTCCCTTTGGGTTCCCCTTGGCCCATGGAGGACCCATGAGGTCCTCCGTGGTTCTTCTATGTCCCTTTGGGTTCCCCATGGCCCATGGAGGCCCCATGAGGTCCTCCTTGGTTCCTCTGTGTCCCTTTGGGTTCCTCTGTGTCCCTTTGGGTTCCCCTTGGCCCATGGAGGACCCTGAGGTCCTCCTTGGTTCTTCTCCATCCCTTTGGGTTCCTTTCTGTCCCTTTGGGTCCCCTTGGCCCATGGAGGCCCCATGAGGTCTTCCTCGGTTCCTCTGTGTCCCTTTGGGTTCCTTTCTGTCCCTTTGGGTTCCCCTTGGCCCATGGAGGACCCATGAGATCCTCCTTGGTCCCTCTGTGTCCTTTTGGCTTCCCGTTGACCCATGGAGGACCCATGAGGTCCTACTTGGTTCCTCTCTGTCCCTTTGGGTTCCTCTCCATCCCATAGGGTCCCCTTGGCCCATGGAGGCCCCATGAGCTCCTCCTTGGTCCCTCTCTGTCCCTTTGGGTCCCCACGGGTCCCCACCACGTCCCTCGGTGTCCCCCGCAGGGCGCCCCCGAGGGCGTCATCGACCGCTGCAACTACGTGCGCGTGGGGACCACGCGGGTGCCGCTGACGCCCGCGGTCAAGGAGAAGATCTTGGGCGTCATCAAGGAGTGGGGGACGGGCAGGGACACCCTGCGCTGCCTGGCCCTGGCCACCCGCGACACCCCGCCCAAGAAGGAGGACATGTTGCTGGAGGACTCCACCAAGTTCGCCGAGTACGAGGTGAGCGCGGGGCCTTGGGGACACCGTGGCGGGTGGCACGGGGTCCTCGAGGGCCACCGGGGTCCCTGCGGTCACCTAGGGGGGAATGGGCCTTCTTTAGGGTCGCTGGTGTGGTGGGACCCCATGCGACGTCCTCCATGGGGTTCCTGGGTCTGTAATGTCCTGTCTTTGGGGTTCTTGGTGTGGTGGGACCCCATACGACGTTCTCCATGGGGTTCCTGGGTGTTTAATGTCCCCTCTTTGGGGTTCTTGGTGTGGTGGGACCCCATGCGACGTCCTCCATGGGGTTCCTGGGTCTGTAATGTCCTGTCTTTGGTGTCCCTGGTTTGATGGGACCCCATGCGACGTCCTCCATGGGGTTCCTGGGTCTGTAATGTCCCCTCTTTGGTGTCCCTGATGTGATGGGACCCCGTGCAATGTCCTCGATGGGGTTCCTGGGTCTGTAATATCCTGTCTTTGGTGTCCCTGGTTTGATGGGACCCCATGCGACGTCCTCCATGGGGTTCCTGGGTCTGTAATGTCCCCTCTTTGGTGTCCCTGATGTGATGGGACCCCGTGCAATGTCCTCGATGGGGTTCCTGGGTCTGTAATGTCCCCTCTTTGGTGTCGCTGGTTTGATGGAACCCCATGCAACGTCCTCCATTGTGTCCTTGGCTATCTAATGTCCCCTCTTTGGTGTTCTCCATGGTCTTCCTGGGTGTAATGTCCCCTTTCTGGTGTCATTGGTGTCACAGGACCCCATGCAACATCCTCCATGGGGTTCCTGAGCCTGTAATGTCTCCTCTTTGGTGTCCTCCATGGGGTTCCTGGGTCTCTAATGTCCCCTTTTTGGTGTCCCTGGTTTGATGGGCCCCATGCAATGTCTTCTATGGGGTTCCTGGGTGTTTAATGTCCCCTCTTTGGTGTCCCTGGTCTGATGGGACCCCATGCAACGTCCTCCATGGGGTTCCTGGGTCTGTAATATCCCCTTTCTGGTGTCATTGGTTTGATGGGACCCCATGCAACGTCCTCCATGGGGTTCCTGGGTCTGTAATTTCCCCTTTCTGGTGTCATTGGTTTGATGGGACCCCATGCAACGTCCTCCATGGGCTTCCTGGGTGTTTAATGTCCCCTTTCTGGTGTCCCTGGTCTGATGGGACCCCATGCAACGTCCTCCATGGGGTCCCTGGGTGTTTAATGTCCCCTTTCTGGTGCCATTGGTGTGATGGGACCCCATGGAACATCCTCCATTGGGTCCTTGGCTATTTAAGGTCCCCTTTTTGGTGTCCCTAGTGTGATGGGACCCCATGCAATGTCCTCCATGGGGTCCTTGGCTATTTAATGTCCCCTTTCTGGTGTCATTGGTGTCACAGGACCCCATGCAACGTCCTCCATTGGGTCCTTGGCTATCTAATATCCCCTCTTTGGTGTCCTCCATGGGGTCCCTGGGTGTTTAATGTCCCCTCTTTGGTGTCCCTGGTTTGATGGGACCCCATGCAACATCCTCCATTGTGTCCTTGGCTATCTAATGTCCCCTCTTTGGTGTTCTCCATGGTCTTCCTGGGTGTAACGTCCCCTTTCTGGTGTCATTGGTGTCTGGTGTCACAGAACCCCACGCAACGTCCTCCATGGGCTTCCTGGGTCTGTAATGTCCCCTCTTTGGTGTCCCTGATTTGATGGGACCCCATGCGACGTCCTCCATGGGATCCCTGGGTGTTTAATGTCCCCTTTCTGGTGTCCCTGGTTTGATGGGACCTCAGGCAACGTCATCCATGGGGTTCCTGGGTGTTTGATATCCTCTCTTTGGTGTCATTGGTGTCACAGAACCCCACGCAATGTCTTCCATGGGGTTCCTGGGTCTGTAATGTCCCCTCTTTGGTGTCTCTGATTTGATGGGACCCCATGCAACGTCCTCCATTGGGTCCTTGGCTATTTAATGTCCCCTCTTTGGTGTCATTGGTGTGATGGGACCCCATGCAACGTCCTCCATGGGGTCCTTGGCTATCTAATGTCTCCTCTTTGGTGTCCTCCATGGGGTGTCTGGGTCTGTAATGACCCCTTTTTGGTGTCCCTGGTTTGATGGGACCCCATGCAATGTCCTCCATGGGGTTCCTGGGTGTTTAATGTCCCCTTTCTGGTGTCCCTGGTCTGATGGGACCCCATGCAACGTCCTCCATGGGGTTCCTGGGTGTTTAATGTCCCCTTTCTGGTGTCAATGGTGTGATGGGACCCCATGCAACGTCCTCCATTGGGTCCTTGGCTATCTAATGTCCCCTCTTTGGTGTCCTCCATGGGGTCCCTGGGTGTTTAATGTCCCCTCTTTGGTGTCCCTGGTGTGATGGGACCCCATGCAACGTCCTCCATGGGGTTCCTGGGTCTGTAATTTCCCCTTTCTGGTGTCATTGGTTTGATGGGACCCCATGCAACGTCCTCCATGGGGTTCCTGGGTCTGTAATGTCCCCTTTCTGGTGTCATTGGTGTGATGGGACCCCACACAACGTCCTCCATGGGGTTCCTGGGTCTGTAATGTCCCCTCTTTTAGTGTCCTCCATGGGGTTCCTGGGTCTGTAATGTCTCTTTTTTGGTGTCCTTGCTGTGATGGGACCTCATGCAACGTCCTCCATTGGGTCCTTGTCTTTTTAATGTCCCCTTTCTGGTGTCACTGGTGTGATGGGACCCCATACAATATCTTCCATGGGGTCCTTGGCTATCTAATGTCCCCTCTTTGGTGTCCTCCATGGGGTCCCTGGGTGTTTAATGTCCCCTCTTTGGTGTCCCTGGTGTGATGGGATCCCATGCAATGTCCTCCATTGGGTCCTTGGCTATTTAATGTCCCCTTTGTGGTGTCATTGGTTTGATGGAACCCCATGCGACGTCCTCCATTGTGTCCTTGGCTATCTAATGTCTCCTCTTTGGTGTCCTCCATGGGGTGTCTGGGTCTGTAATGACCCCTTTTTGGTGTCCCTGGTTTGATGGGACCCCATGCAACATCCTCCATGGGGTTCCTGGGTCTGTAATGTCCCCTTTTTGGTGTCCCTGGTTTGATGGGACCCCATGCAATGTCTTCTATGGGGTTCCTGGTGTTTAATGTCCCCTCTTTGGTGTCCCTGGTTTGATGGGACCCCATGCAACGTCCTCCATTGGGTCCTTGGCTATTTAATGTCCCCTCTTTGGTGTCATTGGTGTGATGGGACCCCATGCAACGTCCTCCATGGGGTTCCTGGGTGTTTAATGTCCCCTTTCTGGTGTCATTGGTGTGATGGAACCCCATGCAACGTCCTCCGTTGGGTCCTTGGCTATTTAATGTCCCCTTTGTGGTGTCATTGGTGTGATGGGACCCCATGCAACGTCCTCCATGGGGTTCCTGGGTCTGTAATTTCCCCTTTCTGGTGTCATTGGTTTGATGGGACCCCATGTCATGTCCCCCGGTCTAATGGCACCGTCCCCATGTCCCCCCGCAGACCGACCTGACCTTCGTGGGCTGCGTGGGGATGCTGGACCCGCCGCGCAAGGAGGTGATGGGCTCCATCCAGCTGTGCCGCGACGCCGGCATCCGCGTCATCATGATCACGGGGGACAACAAGGGCACGGCCATCGCCATCTGCCGCCGCATCGGCATCTTCAGCGAGGACGAGGAGGTGACGGGGCGCGCGTACACGGGCCGCGAGTTCGACGACCTGCCGCCCGCCGAGCAGCGCGAGGCCTGTCACCGCGCCTGCTGCTTCGCCCGCGTGGAGCCCACGCACAAGTCCAAGATCGTGGAGTTCCTGCAGTCCTTCGACGAGATCACGGCCATGGTGAGGGCGCCCCGGCGGGCCGGGAGGGCCTTGGGTGCTGCTGGAGATGGAGCAGGTCCATAAGGTGCTCCTGGATCTCCAGGACCTCCATAGGGTGGTCCTGGAGGGCCTTGGGTGCTGCTGGAGATGGAGCAGGTCCATGAGGTGGTTCTGGGTCTCCAACATCTCCATGAGGTGCTCCTGGATCTTCAGGACCTCCATAGGGTGGTTCTGGGTCTCCAGCATCTCCATAGGGTGGTCCCGGAGGGCCTTGGGTGCTGCTGGAGATGGAGCAGGTCCATGAGGTGGTTCTGGGTCTCCAACATCTCCATGAGGTGCTCCTGGATCTCCAGCATCTCCATGAGATGGTCTTGGGCCTCCAGCACCGTTTTGGGGTGATTGGGGGCCTCCAGCATCTCCATGAGATGGTCCAGGGGGTCTCCAGCATCTCCATGAGATGGTCCTGGATCTCCAGCATCTCCATGGGATGGTCCTGGATCTCCAGCATCCACACAGGGTGGTCCAGGGAATCTCCAGCATCTCCATGGGGTGGTCCAGGGGGTCTCCAGGATCTCTATGGGGTGGTCCTGGATGTCCAGCATCTCCATGAGATGGTCCTGGATCTCCAGCATCCAGACGGGGTGGTCCAGGGGGTTTCCAGCATCTCCATGGGGCGGTCCTGGATCTTCAGCATCTCCATGGGGTGGTCCCGGGGATCTCCGGCATCTCCATGAGATGGTCTTGGGCCTCCAGCACCATTTCGGGGTGACTGGGGGCCTCCAGCATCTCCATGAGATGGTCCAGGGGGTCTCCAGCATCTCCATGAGATGGTCCTGGATCTCCAGCATCTCCATGAGATGGCCCAGGGGGTCTCCAGGATCTCCATGAGATGGTCCTGGATCTCCAGCATCTCCATGGGATGGTCCTGGATCTCCAGCATCCACACGGGGTGGTCCAGGGAGTCTCCAGCATCTCCATAAGGTGATTCTGGGTCTCCAGGATCTCCATGAGATGGTCCAGGGGGTCTCCAGCATCTCCGTGAGATGGTCCTGGATCTCCAGCATCTCCATGAGATGGTCCTGGATGTCCAGCATCTCCATGAGATGGTCCAGGGGGTCTCCAGCATCTCCATGGGGTGGTCCTGGATCTCCAGCACCATTTCGGGGTGATTGGGGACCTCCAGCACCGTTCCGGGGTGGTTTCGGCTCCATCATCGCTCCGGGATGTCCCCGCGGTGACGTCCCCGTGTCCCCAGACAGGGGACGGCGTGAACGACGCCCCGGCGCTCAAGAAGGCCGAGATCGGCATCGCCATGGGCTCCGGCACGGCCGTGGCCAAGACGGCCTCCGAGATGGTCCTGGCCGACGACAACTTCTCCACCATCGTGGCGGCCGTGGAGGAGGGCCGGGCCATCTACAACAACATGAAGCAGTTCATCCGCTACCTCATCTCCTCCAACGTGGGCGAGGTGGTGTGGTGAGGACCTCGGCGCGGAGCCGGCGCCGCCCAACGGGCCCGAATCCCACCCGAATCCAACCCCGTCTTCTCGAGGACCGCCCAAAGCCACCGGGATCCATCGCAGTCCTTCCAAAATCCACCCAAAGCCATCCAAGTCCTCCCAAAATCCACCCAAAACCCACCCAAATCCATCCCAATCTTCTCAAGGACCACCCAAATCCTCCCAAAATCCACCCAAAACCCACCCAAAATCCACCCAATCCACCCAAATCCACCCCAATCCTCCCAAAGTCCACCCAAAATCTACTCCAATCTTCTTAAGGACCACCCAAACCCTCCCAAAATCCACCCAAAACCTCCTAAATCCCACCCAAGTTCACCCAGATCCACCCCAATCCTCCCCAAATTCACCCAAAATCCCACCCAAATCCATCCCAATCTTCCCAAAGACCACCCAAAACCTCCCAAATCCCACCCAAATCCACCCTAATCTTCCCCAAATCCACCCAAAATCTACCCAAATCCATCCCAATCTTCCCTAAGACCACCCAAAACCTCCCAAATCCCACCCAAATCCATCCCAATCTTCTCAAGGACCACCCAAACCCTCCCAAAATCCACCCAAAACCTCCTAAATCCCACCCAAGTTCACCCAGATCCACCCCAATCCTCCTCAAATTCACCCAAAAGCTACCCAAATCCATCCCAATCTTCCCAAAGACCACCCAAAAGCTCCCAAAATCCACCCAAATCCACCCTAATCTTCCCCAAATCCACCCAAAATCTACCCAAATCCATCCCAATCTTCCCAAAGGCCACCCAAAACCTCCCAAATCCCACCCAAATCCATCCCAATCTTCTCGAGGACCACCCAAACCCTCCCAAAATCCACCCAAAACCTCCTAAATCCCACCCAAGTCCACCCAGATCCATCGCAATCCTCCCCAAATCCACCCAAATCCTCCCAAAATCCACCCAAAATCTACCCAAATCCATCCCAATCTTCCCAAAGACCACCCAAAACCTCCCAAATCCTCCCAAAATCCACCCCAAATCCACGCAAATCTGTCCACATCCCACCCAGTCATCCAAATCCACCTAAATCCATCCAAATCCACCTAAATTCATCCAAATCCACCTAAATTTGTCTAAATCCACCCGAATTTGTCCAAATCCACCCCAATCCCACCCAAATCCACCCCAATCCCCCCCACCTGCTCCTCGTGGATCCCAGCTCCGTCCTCTCCCCACACCCGCCCCGATGGGACCCTCCATGACCCTCCCATTGGTTCCTCCTTGACCCTCCCCATTGGTTCCTCCATGACCTTCCCCATTGGACCCTCCATGACCCTCCCCATTGGTTCCTCCATGACCCTCCCGTTGGTTCCTCCATGACCTTCCCCATTGGTTCCTCCATGACCTTCCCCATTGGTTCCTCCATGACCTTCCCCATTGGTTCCTCCTTGACCCTCCCCATTGGTTCCTCCTTGACCTTGCCCATGGTTCCTCCATGGCCTTCCCCGTTGGTCCCTCCATGACCCTCCCATTGGTTCCTCCATGACCTTCCCAGTTGGACCCTCCATGACCTTCCCCGTTGGTCCCTCCATGACCCTCCCCGTTGGTTCCTCCTTGACCTTCCCCGTTGGTTCCTCCATGACCTTCCCATTGGTTCCTCCATGACCCTCCCCACGGTTCCTCCATGACCTTCCCCATTGGTTCCTCCTCCATCCTCCCCATTGGTTCCTCCATGACCTTCCCCACTGGACCCTCCATGACCTTCCCAATTGGTTCCTCCATGACCTTCCCCATTGGTTCCTCCATGACCTTCCCCATTGGTTCCTCTTTGACCCTCCCCTTGACCTTCCCCATTGGCTCCTCCATGACCTTCCCCATTGGCTCCTCCTTGACCTTCCCCATTGGTTCCTCCATGACCTTCCCCATTGGTTCCTCCTTTACCCTCCCCTTGACCTTCTCCATTGGTTCCTCCTTGACCTTCCCCATTGGTTCTTCCTTGACCTTCCCCTTGACCTTCCCCATTGGTTCCTCCATGATTTCCCCATTGGTTCCTCCATGACCCTCCCCATTGGTTCCTCCTCCATCCTCCCCACTGGTTCCTCCATGACCTTCCCCATTGGACCTTCCCCATTGGTTCCTCCATGACCCTCCCCATCGCTCCCTCCCCATTGGTTCCTCCATGACCTTCCCCATTGGTTCCTCCATGACCTTCCCCATTGGTTCTTCCTTGACCTTCCCCTTGACCTTCCCCATTGGTTCCTCCATGATCTCCCCATTGGTTCCTCTATGACCCTCCCCATTGGTTCCTCCTTCATCCTCCTCACTGGTTCCTCCATGACCTTCCCCATTGGACCTTCCCCATTGGTTCCTCCATGACCCTCCCCATCGCTCCCTCCCCATCGGTCCCTCCTTGACCTTCCCCGTTGCTTCCTCCCTGACCTCCCTCTCCCCCCCGTGTCCCCCCGTGTCCCCCGTGTCCCCCCGTGTCCCCCCCGTGTCCCCGTAGCATCTTCCTGACGGCGGCGCTGGGGCTGCCCGAGGCCCTCATCCCGGTGCAGCTGCTGTGGGTCAACCTGGTGACCGACGGGCTCCCGGCCACCGCGTTGGGCTTCAACCCGCCCGACCTGGACATCATGGACAAGCCCCCGCGCAGCCCCAAGGAGCCGCTCATCAGCGGGTGGCTCTTCTTCCGCTACCTGGCCATCGGCGGTGGGTGTCCCCATGGTGTCCCCGAGTGTCCCCATGGTGTCCCCATGGTGTCCCCACATGTCCCCATGGTGTCCCTGTGGTGTCCTCATGTCTCCCCATGGATCCCTGTGGTGTTACCACGTGTCTCCACATCTCCCCATGGTTTCTCCACATCTCCCCATGGTTTCCCCGCATGTCCCCATGGTGTCCCTGAGTGTCCCCATGGTGTCCCCATGTGTTTCTGTGGTGTCCCCAAATGTCTCCATGGTGTCCTCATGTCTCCCTGTGGTGTTACCACGTGTCCCCACATCTCCTCATGGTTTCTCCACATCTCCCCATGGTTTCTCCGCATGTCCCCATGGTGTCCCCATTGTCCCCATGGTGTCCCCACATGTCCCTGTGGTGTCCCCACATCTCCCCATGGTGTCCCCAAGTGTCACTATGGTGTCCCTATGTCTCCCCATGCATCCCTGTGGTGTTACCACGTGTCTCCACATCTCCCCATGGTTTCTCCACATCTCCCCATGGTTTCTCCGCATGTCCCCATGGTGTCCCCACGTGTCCCCATGGTGTCCCCACATGTCCCTGTGGTGTCCCCACATCTCCCCGTGGTGTCCCCAAGTGTCACTATGGTGTCCCCATGTCTCCCCATGCATCCCTGTGGTGTTACCACGTGTCTCCACATCTCCCCATGGTTTCTCCACATCTCCCCATGGTTTCTCCGCATGTCCCCATGGTGTCCCCATGGTGTCCCCATGGTGTCCCCACATGTCCCCATGGTGTCCCTGTGGTGTCCTCATGTCTCCCCATGCATCCCTGTGGTGTTACCACGTGTCTCCACATCTCCCCATGGTTTCTCCACATCTCCCCATGGTTTCCCCGCATGTCCCCATGGTGTCCCCAAGTGTCACCATGGTGTCCCCATGTCTCCCCATGCATCCCTGTGGTGTTACCACGTGTCTCCACATCTCCCCATGGTTTCTCCACATCTCCCCATGGTTTCTCCACATCTCCCCATGGTTTCCCCATTGTCCCCATGGTGTCCCCACATGTCCCCATGGTGTCCCTGTGGTGTCCTCATGTCTCCACAAGTGTCCCTGTGGTGTTACCACGTGTCCTCACATCTCCCCATGGTTTCTCCACATCTCCCTATGGTTTCCCCGCATGTCCCCATGGTGTCCCCATGTGTCCCTAAGTGTCCCCAAGGTGTCCCCAAGTGTCCCCGTGTCTCCCCATGCCTCCCTGTGGTGTTACCACGTGTCTCCACATCTCCCCATGGTTTCTCCACATCTCCCCATGGTTTCCCCGCATGTCCCCATGGTGTCCCCAGGTGTCCCCATGTGTCCCCATAGTGTCCCCGTGTCTTCTCGTGTGTCCCTGTGGTGTTACCACATGTCTCCACATCTCCCCAGGGTTTTTCCACATCTCCCCATGGTTTCCCTGCATGTCCCCATGGTGTCCCCACATGTCCCTGTGGTGTCCCCACATCTCCCCATGGTGTTCCCAAGTGTCCCTAAGTGTCCCCATGGTGTCCTCATGTCTCCCCATGCATCCCTGTGGTGTTACCACATGTCTCCATATCTCCCCATAGTTTCTCTCCATGTCCCCATGGTGTCCCCATGTGTCCCTGTGGTGTCCCCACATCTCCCCATGGTTTCTCCACATCTCCCCATGGTTTCCCCGCATGTCTCCATGGTGTCCCCACGGTGTCCCCACCTGGACATCATGGACAAGCCCCCGCGCAGCCCCAAGGAGCCGCTCATCAGCGGGTGGCTCTTCTTCCGCTACCTGGCCATCGGCGGTGGGTGTCCCCAAGTGTCCCCATGGTGTCCCCATGGTGTCCCCACATGTCCCCATGGTGTCCCTGTGGTGTCCTCATGTCTCCCCATGCATCCCTGTGGTGTTACCACGTGTCTCCACATCTCCCCATGGTTTCTCCACATCTCCCCATGGTTTCTCCACATCTCCCCATGGTTTCCCCGCATGTCCCCATGGTGTCCCCATGGTGTCCCCAAGTGTCACCATGGTGTCCCCATGTCTCCCCATGCATCCCTGTGGTGTTACGACGTGTCCCCACATCTCCCCATGGTTTCCCCGCATGTCCCCATGGTGTCCCCATGTGTCCCCAAGGTGTCCCTAAGTGTCCCCGTGTCTCCGCATGCCTCCCTGTGGTGTTACCATGTGTCTCCACATCTCCCCATGGTTTCTCCACATCTCCCCATGGTTTCCCTGCATGTCCCCATGGTGTCCCCACGTGTCCCTGTGGTGTCCCCACATCTCCCCATGGTGTCCCCATGTGTCCCCATGGTGTCCCCACATGTCCCCCTGTGTGTCACTGCATGTCCCCATGTGTGTCCCTGCTTGTCCCCCATGTCCCCATGGTGTCCCCTGTGTCCCCCCCCTGTGTCCCCATGTCCTCCTGTGTGTCCCCATGTCCCCCTGTGTGTCACTGCATGTCCCCATGTCCCCCCGTGTCCCCCCGCGGCTCCGTCCATGTCCCCTCTCGTTGTCGCCACGTTTCCCTCATGTCCCCCCATGTCCCCACATTGTCCCCATGTGTCCCCGCGGTGCCACCGCGTGTCCCCTCTGTTGTCCCCAGGCTACGTCGGGGCGGCCACCGTGGGCGCCGCCGCCTGGTGGTTCCTGTACGCGGAGGACGGGCCCAGTGTCACCTACCACCAGCTGGTGAGGACGGGGACACGGGGGACACGGGGGACACCGGGGGACACGGGTGGCACTGGGGGACATGGGTGACACTGACATGCGGGAGGGACACGGCTATGGGGGTCACGGGTGGCATCGGGGTCAGGGTGGCACCGGGGGACACGGCCATTGGGGTCACGGGTGACACTGACGTGGGGACACGGGTGGCACCGGGGGACACAGGTGGCACTGACATGTGGGGGGGACACGGCCATGGGGGACACGGGTGGCATCGGGGTCAGGGTGGCACCGGGGGACACGGGTGACACTCACACATAGGGACACGGGTGGCACCGGGGGACACGGCCATGGGGGTCATGGGTGGCACTGGGGGGACACGGCCATTGGGGCCATGGGTGACACCAACATGGGGACACGGGTGGCATGGGGGTCATGGGGGGACACGGCCATGGGGTCACGGGTGACACTGGGGTCAGGGTGGCACCGGGGGACACGGGTGGCACCGGGGGACACGGCCATGGGGGTCACGTGTGACACCGACATGGGGACACAGGTGGCACCGGGGGACACGGCTATGGGGGTCACGGGTGGCATCGGGGTCAGGGTGGCACCAGGGGACACGGGTGACACCGGGGGACATGGGGGACACCGGGGTCACGGGTGACACTGGGGGACACGGGTGGCACCGGGCGACACGGGGGACACGGGGACACGGGTGGCACTGGGATCAGGTTGGCACCGGGGTCAGGGTGACACTGGGGGACACGGGTGACACCGGGGGACACGGGGGACACGGGTGGCACTGGGGTCAGGGTGACACTGGGGGACACGGGTGGCACCGGGCGACACGGGGGACACGGGGACACGGGTGGCACCGGGGTCAGGGTGACACCGGGGTCAGGGTGACACTGGGGGACACGGGTGACACCGGGGGACACGGGGGACACCGGGGGACACGGGGGACACGGGTGGCCCCGGGGTCAGGGTGGCCCCGGGGTCAGGGTGACACCGGGGGACACGGGGGACACTGGGGGACACGGGGGACACGGGTGGCACCGGGGTCAGGGTGGCACCGGGGGACATGGCCGTGGGGTCACGGGTGACACTAACGTGGGGACACGGGTGACACCAGGGGACACGGCCATGGGTGACACTGGGGGGACACGGCCATTGGGGCCATGGGTGACACCAACATGGGGACACGGGTGGCACGGGGGTCATGGGGGGACACGGCCATTGGGGTCATGGGTGACACCAACATGGGGGACACGTCCATTGGGGTCATGGGTGGCATCGGGGGGGACACGGCCATTGGGACATGGGTGGCACCAGGGGGATGTGTCCATAGGGGTCATGGGTGTCACCGATGCATGGGGACACGTCCATAGGGGTCATGGGTGGCACCGGGGGACGTGGCCATTGGGGTCATGGGGGGGGGACACGGCCATTGGGGACATGGGTGGCACCAACATGGGGACACAGCCATTGGGGTCATGGGGGGGGACACGGCCATGGGGTCACGGGTGACACTGGGGTCAGGGTGGCACCGGGGGACACGGGTGGCACCGGGGGACACGGCCATGGGGGTCACGTGTGACACCGACGTGGGGACACAGGTGGCACCGGGGGACACGGGTGACACCGGGGGACACGGCTATGGGGGTCACGGCTGGCATCGGGGTCAGGGTGGCACCGGGGGACACGGCCATGGGGGACACGGGTGGCACCGGGGTCAGGGTGGCACCAGGGGACACGGGTGACACCGGGGGACACCGGGGTCACGGGTGACACTGGGGGACACGGGTGACATCGGGGGACACGGGGGACACGGGTGGCACTGGGGTCAGGGTGGCACCGGGGGACACGGGTGGCACTGACATGTGGGGGGGACACGGCCATGGGGTCACGGGTGACACCAATGTGGGGACACGGGTGGCACCAGGGTCAGAGTGGCACGTAGGGACACGGGTGACACTGACACATGGGGACACGGGTGGCACCAACATGGGGACACGGGTGGCATCAGGGTCACGGGTGACACCGACATGGGGACACGGGTGGCACTGGGGGGGACACGGCCATGGTGGGGACCTGCCATCCCTGACGTCACCCCCGTCCCCCCGGTGTCCCCACGGGGACCTCCCGCCCCAGCCGAGCCCCTCCCACCCCCTGGGGACACCGGTGTCCCCAGAGCCACCTCGAGGTCCCCAAGGCCACCCCAGTGTCCCCAAAGCCACCTCAAGGTCCCCAGAGTCACCTCAAGGTCCCCACGACCACCTCGAAGTCCCCACGGCCACCCCAGTGTCCCCAGAGCCACCTCGAGGTCCCCAAGGCCACTTTGAGGTCCCCAGAGTCACCTCAAGGTCCCCAGAGCCACCACAGGGTCCCCAGAGCCACCCCAGTGTCCCCATGACCACCCCAGTGTCCCCACAGTGTCCTGCGCTGTCCTTGTCACCAGCCCTCGGGCCGTCCCCATGGAGGTGGCCGTGCCCCACGTGGGGCAGTTGTGTCCCCGTGTCCCCGTGTCCCCAATGTCCCCAATGTCCCTGTGTCCCCCATATCCCTCCATGTCCCCCATGTCCCCCAATGTCCCCAATGTCCCCAACGTCCCCATTGTCCCCATGTCCCCCCATTGTCCCCAATGTCCCCATTCCCCCCATTCCCCCCATTCCCCCCAATGCCCCCATTGTCCCCAGTGTCCCCATTGTCCCCAATGTCCCCATTGTCCCCATTGTCCCCATTGTCCCCAACGTCCCCCATGTCCCCAACGTCCCCAACGTCCCCAATGCCCCCATTGTCCCCATTGTCCCCATTGTCCCCATTGTCCCCTCATTGTCCCCGTTGTCCCCAGACCCACTTCATGCAGTGCACGGAGCACAACGCCGAGTTCGAGGGTCTCGACTGTGACATGTCCCCAATGTCCCCAACGTCCCCAATATCCCCAACATCCCCAACGTCCCCAACATCCCCAACGTCCCCATTGTCCCCATTGTCCCCAATGTCCCCTCATTGTCCCCGTTGTCCCCAGACCCACTTCATGCAGTGCACGGAGCACAACGCCGAGTTCGAGGGTCTCGACTGTGACATCTTCGAGTCCCCGGTCCCCATGACGATGGCCCTGTCCGTGCTGGTCACCATCGAGATGTGCAACGCACTCAACAGGTACCGCGTCACCGTCACCCGCGTCACCGTGTCACCCGCGTCACCGTGTCACCCGCATCACCGCGTCACCCGCATCACCGCGTCGTGTCACCGCATCACTGCATCTCCATGTCACCCGCATCGCCGTCACCACGTCACCGTGTCACCGCGTCACCCGCGTCACCGCGTCACATCACCCGCGTCACTGTGTCACCTGTGTCACTGTCACCCGTGTCACTCATGTCACCATGTCACCTGTGTCACCGCATCGTGTCACCGCGTCACCGCATCACTGCATCACCATGTCACCCGCATCGCCGTCACCCATGTCACCGCGTCACCGTGTCACCCGTCACCGCGTCACCCGTGTCACCACATCACCCACGTCACTGTCACCTGTGTCACTGTCACCCGTGTCACCCATGTCACCATGTCACCATGTCACCTGTGTCACCGCGTCGTGTCACCGCATCACTGCATCACCATGTCACCCGCATCGCCGTCACCCATGTCACCGTGTCACCCGTCACCGCGTCACCCGTGTCACCGCATCACATCACCCGCGTCACTGTGTCACCTGTGTCACTGTCACCTGTGTCATCCATGTCACCATGTCACCTGTGTCACCGCGTCGTGTCACCGTGTCACCGCATCACCATGTCACCCGCATCGCCGTCACCCATGTCACCGCGTCACCGTGTCACCCGTCACCGCGTCACCCGTGTCACCGCGTCACATCACCCGCGTCACTGTGTCACCTGTGTCACTGTCACCCGTGTCACCCATGTCACCATGTCACCTGTGTCACCGCGTCGTGTCACCGCATCGCTGCATCTCCATGTCACCCGCATCGCCGTCACCCATGTCACCGCGTCACCCGTCACCGCGTCACCCGCATCACCGCGTCACATCACCCGCGTCACTGTGTCACCTGTGTCACTGTCACCCGTGTCACCCATGTCACCATGTCACCTGTGTCACCGCGTCGTGTCACCGCATCACCGTGTCACCCGCATCGCCGTCACCCATGTCACCGCGTCACCGTGTCACCCGTCACCCGTGTCACCGCGTCACATCACCCGCGTCACTGTGTCACCTGTGTCACTGTCACCCATGTCACCCATGTCACCATGTCACCTGTGTCACCGCGTCACCGCATCACCATGTCACCCGCATCACCGTCACCACGTCACCGCGTCACCGTGTCACCCGTCACCGCGTCACCACATCACCTGCATCACTGTCACCTGTGTTACTGTCACCCGTGTCACCCATGTCACCATGTCACCTGTGTCACCGCGTCGTGTCACCGCATCACCATGTCACCCGCATCGCCGTCACCCATGTCACCGCGTCACCCGTCACCGCGTCGCCCGCGTCACCGCGTCACATCACCCGCGTCACTGTGTCACCTGTGTCACTGTCACCCGTGTCACCCATGTCACCATGTCACCTGTGTCACCGCGTCGTGTCACCGCGTCACCGCATCGCTGCATCACCATGTCGCCCGCATCGCCGTCACCCATGTCACCGCGTCACCATGTCACGCGTCACCCGCGTCACATCACCCACGTCACTGTCACCTGTGTCACTGTCACCCGTGTCACCCATGTCACCATGTCACCTGTGTCACCGCGTCGTGTCACCGCGTCACCGCATCACTGCATCACCATGTCACCCGCATCGCCGTCACCCATGTCACCGCGTCACCATGTCACCTGTCACCGCGTCACCCACGTCACCACATCACCCACGTCACTGTCACCTGTGTTACTGTCACCTGTGTCACCCATGTCACTATGTCACCTGTGTCACCGCGTCACCGCGTCACCATGTCACTGTCGTGTCACTGCGTCACCCGCATCACCGTGTGACCCGCATCACCGTGTCACCCGTGTCACCACGGCACCGCGTCACCCTGTCATCGTGTCACCCGCGTCACCATGTCCCCATGTCACCGTGTCACCCGTCACCCGCGTCACGTCACTCGCATCACCATGTCGCCGTGTCACCCGCGTCACTGTCACCCGTGTCACTCATGTCTCGCCACATCCCCCATGTCACCCCGTGTCCTCATGTCCCCACGTCCACACATATCCCCATGTGTCCCCCATGTCCCCATATGTCACCCTTGTGTCCCCATGTCCACACGTGTCCCCATGTCACCCCCCCCATGTCCCCAGGTCACCCCCATGTCCCCACGTGTCCCCACGTGTCCCCATGTGTCTACACGTGTCCCCATGTCCCCAACGTGTCCCCATGTCCCCAGCGTGTCCCAATGTCCCCAATTGTCCCCGCAGCCTCTCAGAGAACCAGTCCCTGCTCCGGATGCCCCCCTGGGTCAACATCTGGATCATGGCTCCATCTGTCCCCATGTCCCCATGTCACCCACATGTCCCCAACGTGTCCCCATGTCCCCAACGTGTCCCCATGTCCCCAACGGTCACCAGTGTCCCCAACGTGTCCCCAATTGTCCCCGCAGCCTCTCGGAGAACCAGTCCCTGCTGCGGATGCCACCCTGGGTCAACATCTGGCTCGTTGGCTCCATCTGTCCCCAACGTGTCCCCATGTCCCCATTCCCCATGTGTCTCCATGTCCCCATTTCCCCATGTCCCCCACATGTCCCCAACGTGTCCCCATGTCCCCAACGTGTCCCCAATTGTCCCCGCAGCCTCTCGGAGAACCAGTCCCTGCTCCGGATGCCGCCCTGGGTCAACATCTGGATCATGGCTCCATCTGTCCCCATGTCCCCAACGTGTCCCCATGTCCCCAACGTGTCCCCAACGTGTCCCCAATTGTCCCCGCAGCCTCTCGGAGAACCAGTCCCTGCTCCGGATGCCCCCCTGGGTCAACATCTGGCTCGTTGGCTCCATCTGTCTCTCCATGTCCCTCCACTTTGTCATCCTCTACGTGGACCCGCTGCCCGTAAGGACAATGGGGAGGGGACAATGGGGACAACGGGGACAACGGGGAGGGGGACAATGGGGACAACGGGGACAACAGGGACAGGGGACAACGGGGAGGGGACAATGGGGACAACGGGGACAATGGGGACAGGGGACAACGGGGAGGGTGACAATGGGGACAGGGGAGCCTGGGGAGGGTGACAATAGGGGGAGGGGGACCCTGGGGAGGGGGACAATGGGTCACTGGGGAGGGTGACAATGGGGACAAGGGACCCCAGGGAGGGTGACAAGGGGTCACTGGGGAGGGGGACAATGGGGACAAGGGGACCCCGGGAAGGGGGACAATGGGGACAGGGGGACCCCAGGGAGAGGGACAAGGGGGACAGGGGGAACCGGGGAGGGTGACAATGGGTCACTGGGGACAATGGGGACACGAGGACCCTGGAGAGGGGGACAATGGGGACAAGGGACCCTGGGGAGGGAGACAGGGGGGACAAGGAGGGGACCTGGGGAGAGTGACAAGGAGGACAAAGGGTCCCCAAGGAGGGTGACAAGGGGGACACGGGGACCCTGGAGAGGGGTGACAATGGGGACAGGGGACCCCAGGGAGGGGTGACAATGGGGACAAGGGGACCCCGGGGAGGGTGACAATGGGGACAGGGGGACTCTGGGGAGGGGGACAAGGGGGACAAGGGGACCCTGGGGAGGGTGACAAGGGGGACAGGGGACCCCAGGCCTGGGGACAAGGGGGACAAGGACCTCAGGGAGGGTGACAAGGGGGACAAGGGGTCCCCAAGGAGGGTGACAACAGGGACAGGGGGTCCCAGGGAGGGTGACAACGGGCACAAGGGGGACAGGGGACCCGGGGGCTGGTGACAAGGGGGACAAGGGGGTGACACGGTGACGTGGGTGATGTGGTGACACAGTGGTGCCACGATGACGGGTGACACTGTGACCTGGTGGTGACACGGTGCTGGGGGTGACATGGTGAATGGTGACGTGGTGACATGGTGATGGTGACACTGTGACACGGTGGTGACACGATGACATGGTGACGGTGACAGTGATGCAGTGACATGGTGACCCAGTGGTGACGTGGTGACGGTGACGTGGTGATGGTGACGTGGTGACCCGGTAGTGACGGTGACATGGTGATGGTGACAGTGATGCAGTGACATGATGACATGGTGGTGACGTGGTGACGGTGACATGGTGACGGTGACAGTGATGCGGTGACATGGTGACCCAGTGGTGACACGATGACACGGTGACGGTGACAGTGATGCGGTGACATGGTGACGTGGTGATGGTGACACGGTGACGGTGACGGTGACACGGTGATGGCGACGTGGTGCCACGGTGATGGTGACGGGTGATGTGGTGACACGGTGATGGTGACACGGTGGTGCCATGGTGACACGGTGACACGGTGACGGTGATGTGGTGAGAGTGATGTGGTGACATGGTGACCCGGTGGTGACACGGTGACGGTGACGTGGTGACGGTGATGGTGATGCGGTGACGCGGTGACCCGGTGACAGTGACACGGTGATGGTGACCCGGTGACATGGTGACCTGGTGACGGTGACACTGTGATGGGTGACATGGTGACACGGTGAAGGTGACATGGTGACACGGTGGCGGTGACCCGGTGATGGTGACACGGTCATGGTGACATGGTGACCTGGTGACATGGTGACGTAGTGATGGTGACACAGTGACGGTGACACGGTGATGGTGATGCGGTGCCAGTGACGCGGTGCTGGTGACACGGTGACACTGTGATGGGTGACATGGTGACATGGTGACACGGTGACGGTGACACGGTGACACTGTGATGGGTGACACGGTGACACGGTGACGGTGACACGGTGATGGTGACACGGTGATGGTGACGGTGACACGGTGACGGTGACACGGTGACACTGTGATGGGTGACACGGTGACACGGTGATGGTGACACGGTGACACTGTGACGGGTGACACGGTGACACGGTGATGGTGACACTGTGATGGGTGACGCGGTGGCGGTGACGGTGACACGGTGACACTGTGATGGGTGACACGGTGACGGTGACACGGTGATGGTGACGGTGACACGGTGACGGTGACACGGTGACACTGACGGGTGACACGGTGACACGGTGAGGGTGACACGGTGACAGTGACACGGTGACACGGTGACGGGTGACACGGTGACACGGTGATGGTGACGGTGACACGGTGACGGTGACACGGTGACACTGTGACGGGTGACACGGTGACATGGTGACACGGTGACACGGTGACGGTGACGTGGTCACGGTGACACGGTGACACGGTGACACTGTGACGGGTGACACGGTGACGGGTGACACGGTGACGGGTGACACGGTGACACGGTGACACTGTGACGGGTGACACAGTGACACGGTGACGGTGACACGGTGACACGGTAACACTGTGATGGGTGACACGGTGACGGGTGACACGGTGACACGGTGACACGGTGACGGTGACGGTGACACAGTGACACGGTGACGGTGACACGGTGACACGGTGACGCCGTTGGCAGATGATCTTCAAGCTGACCCCCCTGGACGCCCCGCACTGGTTCGTGGTCCTCAAGATCTCCTTCCCCGTCATCCTCCTGGACGAGGTCCTCAAGTTCATCGCCAGGAACTACCTGGAGGGTGAGGACGGACGGGGCCACCCGCGTCGCCCGGGTCACCCCCGGGTCCCCTCTGGGTCCCTTGGGTCCCTCTGTGTCCCTTGGGTCCCTCTGTGTCCCTTGGGTCCCCTCTGGGTCCCTTGAGGTCCCTCCATGTCCCCTTGGGTCCCCTCTGGGTCCCTCCATGTCACCTGGGTCCCCTCATGTCCCCTTGGGTCCCCTTGGGTCCCCTTTGTGTCCCTTGGGTCCTTCCATGTCCCCTTGGGTCCCCTCCGTGTCACCTGGGTCCCTCCATGTCACCTCTGTGTCCCCTGGGTTGTTTCAGGTCCCCTCTGTGTCCCCTTGGGTCCCTTGGGTCCCCTCCGGGTCCCTTGGGTCCCTTCGTGTCTCCTTGGGTTCCCCATATCCCCTTGGGTCCCCTCTGTGTCCCCTGGGTCCCCTCGTGCCACCCGCGTCACCCGTGTCACCTCCGGGTCCCCTCGGGTCCCCTTTGTGTCCCCTTGGGTCCCCCATGTCCCCCTGGGTCCCCTCCATGTCCCCTTGGGTCCCCTCTGGGTCCTCTCCCTGTCCCTTGGGTCCCCTCATGTCTCCTTGGGTCCCCCATGTCCCCTTGGGTCCCCTCTGTGTCCCCTCTGGGTCCCCTGGGTCCCCTTGTGCCACCCGCGTCACCCGTGTCACCTCCGGGTCCCCTCGGGTCCCCTTTGTGTCCCCTGGGTCCCCCATGTCCCCCTGGGTCCCCTCCATGTCCCCCTGGGTCCCATCTGTGCTCCCTTGGGGTCCCCTTGGGTCCCCTCCGTGTCACCTGGGTCCCCTCCAGGTCACCTCGGTCCCCCATGTCCCCTTGGGTCCCCTCTGGGTCACCTGGGTCCCCTCATGTCCCCTTGGGCCCCCTCTGTGTCCCCTTGGGTCCCTTCATGTCTCCTTGGGTCCCCTCCATGTCCCCTTGGGTCCCCTCATGTCCCTCTGGGTCCCCTTGGGTCCCCTTGGGTCCTTTCATGTCTCCTTGGGTCCCCCATGTCCCCTTGGGTCCCCTCTGTGTCACCTGGGTCCCTCCGTGTCCCTTGGGTCCCCCATATCCCCTTGGGTCCCTTGGGTCCCCCCGTGTCCCCTTGGGTCCCCTCCGGGTCCCTTGGGTCCCTTCATGTCCCCTTGGGGTCCCCTCTGTGTCCCCTGGGTCCCCTCGTGCCACCCGCGTCACCCCGGGTCACCTCCGGGTCCTCTTGGGTCCCCTTTGTGTCCCCTGGGTCCCCTCGTGCCACCCGCGTCACCCATGTCACCTCCGGGTCCCCTCGGGTCCCCTTTGTGTCCCTTGGGTCCCCTCATGTCCCCTTGGGCCCCCTTGGGTCCCCTCTGTGTCCCCTTGGGTCCCCTTGGGTCCCTTCATGTCTCCTTGGGTCCCCTCCATGTCCCCTTGCGTCCCCTCCATGTCACCTGGGTCCCTCCATGTCACCTCCATGTCCCTTGGGTCCCCTCATGTCCCCTTGGGCCCCCTTGGGTCCCCCATATCCCCTTGGGTCCCCCCGTGTCCCCTTGGGTCCCCTCCGGGTCCCTTGGGTCCCTTCATGTCCCCTTGGGTCCCTTCTGTGTTCCCTTGGGTCCCTTCGTGTCCCCTGGGTCCCCTCCGTGTCACCTGGGTCCCTCTGTGTCACCTGGGTCCCCTATGTGCTCCCTTGCGGTCCCCTTGGGTCCCCTTTGGTCCCTTCATGTCCCCTTGGGTCCCCTCTGTGTCCCCTTGGGTCCCTTGGGTTCCCCCCGTGTCCCTTTGGGTCCCCTTTGTGTCCCTTGGGTCCCTCCATGTCCCCTTGGGTCCCCTCTGGGTCCTCTCCCTGTCCCTTGGGTCCCCTCATGTCTCCTTGGGTCCCCCATGTCCCCTTGGGTCCCCTCTGTGTCCCCTTGGGTCCCTTGGGTTCCCCCCGTGTCCCTTTGGGTCCCCTTTGTGTCCCTTGGGTCCCTCCATGTCCCCTTGGGTCCCCTCTGGGTCCTCTCCCTGTCCCTTGGGTCCCCTCATGTCTCCTTGGGTCCCCCATGTCCCCTTGGGTCCCCTCTGTGTCCCCTTGGGTCCCCCATATCCCCCTGGGTCCCCTCTGTGCTCCCTTGGGGTCCCCTGGGTCCCCTCATGCCACCTGCGTCACCCTGTGTCACCTCCGGGTCCCCTCGGGTCCCCTTTGTGTCCCTTGGGTCTCCTCCATGTCCCCTTGGGTCCCTTCATGTCCCCTTGGGTCCCCTCTGTGTCCCCTTGGGTCCCTCCATGTCCCCCTGGGTCCCCTCTGCGTCCCCTCTGTGTCCCCTTGGGCCCCCTTGGGTCCCCCATATCCCCTTGGGTCCCTTGGGTCCCCCCGTGTCCCCTTGGGTCCCCTCCGGGTCCCTTGGGTCCCTTCATGTCCCCTTGGGTCCCCTCTGTGTCCCCTGGGTCCCCTCGTGCCACCCGCGTCACCCGTGTCACCTCCGGGTCCCCTCGGGTCCCCTTTGTGTCCCTTGGGTCCCCTCATGTCCCCTTGGGCCCCCTTGGGTCCCCTCTGTGTCCCCTTGGGTCCCCTTGGGTCCCTTCATGTCTCCTTGGGTCCCCTCATGTCCCCTTGGGCCCCCTTGGGTCCCCCATATCCCCTTGGGTCCCCCCGTGTCCCCTTGGGTCCCCTCCGGGTCCCTTGGGTCCCTTCATGTCCCCTTGGGTCCCCTCTGGGTCCCCTGGGTCCCCTCGTGCCACCCGCATCACCCGTGTCACCTCCGGGTCCCCTCGGGTCCCCTTTGTGTCCCCTGGGTCCCTCCATGTCCCCTTGGGTCCCCTTTGTGTCCCCTTGGGTCCCCTCTGGGTCCCTTGAGGTCCCTCCATGTCCCCTTGGGTCCCCTCTGGGTCCTCTCCCTGTCCCTTGGGTCCCCTCATGTCTCCTTGGGTCCCCCATGTCCCCTTGGGTCCCCTCCATGTCACCTGGGTTCCTCCATGTCACCTGGGTCCCCCCGTGTCCCCTTGGGTCCCCTCCGGGTCCCTTGGGTCCCCTCATGTCCCCTTGGGGTCCCCTCTGTGTCTCCTGAGTCCCCTCCGTGTCACCTCCGGGTCCACTGGGTCCCTTCGGGTCCCCTTTGTGTCCCTTGGGTCCCTCCATGTCCCCTTTGGACCACCCGTGTCCCCTTGGGTCCCCCAGGTCCCCTCTGTGCCCCCTTGGGTCCCCTTGGGTCCCCCGTATCCCCCCTGTGTCCCTCAGGTCCCCTCCGTGTCACCTGGGTCCCCTTGGGTCCCCTTTGTGTCCCTTGGGGTCCCCTTGGGTCCCCCCATGTCCCCTTGGGTCCCTTGGGTCCCCTCGTGTCCCCTCCATGTCCCTTGGGTCCCCCGTGTCCCCTTGGGTTCCCCGTGTCCCCTCTGTGTCCCTTGGGTCCCTTCATGTCCCCTGGGTCCCCTCTGTGCCCCCTTGGGGTCGTCCCCTGGGTCCCTCTGGGTCCCCCCATGTCCTCTCGGGTCCCCTGGGTCCCCTGTGTCCCCTCTGTGTCCCCTCGGGTCCCCTTCGGTCCCCTTGGCCCCCCTGTGTCACCCAGCCGGGTCACCCCAGTGCTGGCTCCTATGGGCACCCGGGGCTGCAGGGTCCAGCTGTGTGTCCAGCTGTGCATCCATTCCTGCATCCATCCATCCCAGTGTCCAGCTGTGCATCCAGCTGTGCGTCCAGCTGTGCATCCATCCCTGTGTCCAGCTGTGCATCCATCCCTGCATCCAGCTGTGCATCCATCCCTGTGTCCAACTGTGCATCCATTCCTGCATCCATCCATCCCTGCATCCAGCTGCGCGTCCAGCTGTGCATCCATCCATCCCAGTGTCCAGCTGTGCATCCAGCTGTGCATCCATCCCTGTGTCCATCCCTGTGTCCAGCTGTGCATCCAGCTGTGCATCCATCCCTGTGTCCAGCTGTGCATCCATCCATCCCTGCATCCCTGTGTCCAGCTGTACATCCAGCTGTGCATCCATCCCTGTGTCCAACTGTGCATCCATTCCTGTATCCAGCTGTGCATCCATCCCAGCATCTGTCCATCCTTGTGTCCAGATGTGTATCCAGCTGTGCATCCATCCCTGTATCCATTCCCTCCCTGCGTCCAGCTGTGCATCCCTCCCTGCATCCAGCTGTGCATCCATCCATCCCAGCATCCATCCAGCCCTGCATCCAGCTGTGCATCCATCCCTGCATCCAGATGTGTATCCAGATGTGTCTCTGCAGCCGTCCCTGCGTCCAGCTGTGCATCCAGCTGTGCGTCCATCCCTCCCCGTGTCTAGCTGTGCATCCATCCCAGCATCTGTCCATCCCTGTGTCCAGCTGTGTATCCAGCTATGCATCCATCCCTGTATCCATCCCTCCCTGCATCCAGCTGTGCATCCAGCTGTGCATCCATTCCTGTATCCAGCTGTGCGTCCATCCCTCCCCGTATCCAGCTGTGCATCCATCCCTGTGTCCAGCTGTGCATCCCTGTGTCCCTGCGTCCAGCTGTGCACCCCTGCGTCCAGCTGTTCATCCCCGTATCCAGCTGTGCATCCCTGTGTCCAGCTGTGCATCCAGCTGTGTGTCCCTGCATCCATCCCTGTGTCCAGATGTGCAGCCCTGTGTCCCTGCATCCATCCGTCCCCTCCATCCGTTCCCCCCTGTCCCCTTTGTCCCCCCGTCCCCTCTGTCCCCTCTGTCCCCTTTGTCCCCTCCATCCGTCCCCCCCGTCACCTCCTCTCCTTTGTCCCCGCTGCAGCGTGACCTCCCGTCCCCTCCGGTGGCCCCGGCCACAGGTAGCGCCCGTGTCACCCCCTGGTGTCACCGTCACCCCCTGGTGTCACCCTTTGTGTCACCGTCACCCCCTGGTGTCACCCCCTGGTGTCACCCCCTGGTGTCACTGTCACCCCCTAGTGTCACCCTTTGTGTCACCGTCACCCCCGGTGCCACCCCCTGGTGTCACTGTCACCCCCTAGTGTCACCATCAACCCCTGGTGTCACCTCCTGGTGTCCCTGTCACCCCCTTTGTGTCACCGTCACCCCCTGGTGTCACCCCCCGGTGTCACTGTCACCCCCTTTGTGTCACTGTCACCCCCTGGTGCCACCCCCTGGTGTCACCGTCACCCCCTGGTGTCACCCCCCGGTGTCACTGTCACCCCCTTTGTGTCACTGTCACCCCCTTTGTGTCACTGTCACCCCCTAGTGTCACCGTCACCCCCGGTGCCACCCCCTGGTGTCACTGTCACCCTCTTTGTGTCACTGTCACCCCCTTTGTGTCACTGTCACCCCCTGGTGTCACCCTAGTGTCACCGGCATCCCCTAGTGTCACTGTCACCCCCTAGTGTCACCGTCACCCCCTAATGTCACCCCCCCTTTGTGTCACTGTCACCCCCATTGCGTCCCCATCACCCCATCGTTGTCCCCATCACCCCCATGTCCCCATCACCCCCAATGTCCCCTTAACCCCCCAATGTCCCCATGTCCCCAATGTCCCCATGTCCCCATCACCCCCCCATGTTCCCATGTCCCCATCATTGTCCCCATCACCCCCCTCATGTCCCCATCACCCCCCATGTCCCCTCAATGTCCCCATTGTGTCCCCAATGTCCCCATGTCCCCATCACCTCCCATTGTCCCCAATGTCCCCCATGTCCCCAATCTCCCCATGTCCCCATCACCCCAATGTCCCCATCACCCTCCATTGTGTCCCCATCACCCCATCATTGTCCCCATCACCCCAATGTCCCCATGTCCCCATCACTCCCATGTCCCCAATGTCCATGTCCCCAATCTCCCCATGTCCCCAATGTCCCCATCACCCTCCATTGTGTCCCCATCACCCCATCATTGTCCCCATCACCTCCCATTGTCCCCAATGTCCCCAATCTCCCCATGTCCCCAATGTCCCCATCACCTCATCATTGTCCCCGTCACCCCCAATGTCCCCTTAACCCCCCAATGTCCCCATGTCCCCATCACCCCCCATCATCCCCTTGTCCCCCCAATGTCCCCATTGTGTCCCCAATGTCCCATGTCCCCATCACCGCCCATGTCCCCAATGTCCCCATTGCCCCCATTGTCCCCAGTGTGTCCCCATCATCCCCATGACCCCATGACCCCCCAATGTCCCCATGTCCCCAATGTCCCCATCACCCCCCATTGTCCCCAATGTCCCCATCACCCCCCATTGTCCCCATTGTCCCCATCACCCCCCATTGCCCCCATTGTCCCCAATGTCCCCATTGTCCCCATTCTGTCCCCACCCCCCCCGTGTCCCCAAGGGGGGGGGGGTGTCCCCAAGCCCCCCCCCCACCCCATGTGTCCCCCCCCCCCCCAGGTGACGCCGAGGACACCCGGAAGCGGCGGAAGTGACACCGGAAGTGACACCGGGGCCACCAAGGGCCACCCCCTCCCCCCTCCCCCACGTGGGGTCGCCCCTCCCCCTCCCCTTCCCCCCCCCCCGGACCCCCCCTCCGGCACCGCTTATTTATTGCCATTAAAGTGACAGTGACACCCGGTGTGACCTGCTTGGGGACATTGGGGACAATGGGGACATGGGGGGACATGGGGACATTGGGGGACAGGGCTCCTCGGGGGGAACTGTGGCAGTTTCGAGGCTCCTCCTTGAGGGTTGTGGCAGTTTCAGGGCTCCCCAGGGGGGATCGTGGTGGTTTCGGGGCTCCCCAGGGGGAATTGGGGCAGTTTCGGGGCTCCCCAGGGGGAATTGGGGCAGTTTTGGGGCTCCTCGGGGGAATTGTGGCGGTTTCGGGGCTCCCTGAGGAGAATTGGGCGGTTTCTGGGCTCCTCCTTGAGGATTGTGGTGGTTTTCGGGCTCCCCAGGGGGATTGTGGCGGTTTCGGGGCTCCCCAGGGGAAATTGGGGCAGTTTTGGGCTCCCCAGGGGAATTGTGGCTGTTTCAGGGTTCCCCAGGGGGATTGTGGCAGTTTCAGGGCTCCTCCTTGAGGATTTTGGCGGTTTCAGGGCTCCCCAGGGGGAATTGGGGCAGTTTTGGGGCTCCTCGGGGGGAATTGTGGCAGTTTTGGGGCTCCTGAGGAGAATTGGGCGGTTTCTGGGCTCTTCCTTGAGGATTGTGGCGGTTTCGGGGCTCCCCAGGGGGAATTGGGGCAGTTTTGGGGATCCCCAGGGGAATTGTGGTGGTTTCAGGGCTCCTCCTTGAGGATTTTGGCGGTTTCAGGGCTCCCCAGGGGGATTGTGGCAGTTTCAGGGCTCCTCACGGGAATTGTGGCGGTTTTGGGGCTCCCTAGGGAGAATTGGGTGGTTTCGGGGCTCCTCCTTGAGGATTGTGGCGGTTTCGGGGCTCCCCAGGGAGAATTGGGGCAGTTTTGGGGATCCCCAGGGGAATTGTGGCTGTTTCAGGGTTCCCCCGGGGGGATTGTGGCAGTTTCGGGGCTCCCCCTTGAGGATTGCGGTGGTTTCAGGGCTCCCCAGGGGAAATTGGGGCAGTTTTGGGGCTCCTCGGGGGGAACTGTGGCGGTTTCGGGGCTCCCTGAGGAGAATTGGGCGGTTTCTGGGCTCTTCCTTGAGGATCGTGGTGGGTTTTGGGCTCCCCAGGGGGATTGTGGCGGTTTTGGGGCTCCCCAGGGAGAATTGGGGCAGTTTTGGGGAATCCCCAGAGGAATTGTGATGGTTTCAGGGCTCCCCAGGGGGGATTGTGGCAGTTTCAGGGCTCCTCCTTGAGGATTTTGGCGGTTTCAGGGCTCCCCAGGGGGAATTGGGGCAGTTTTGGGGCTCCTCGGGGGGAATTGGGGCAGTTTTGGGGCTCCCCAGGGAGAACTGAGGCAGTTTCGGGGCTCCCTAGGGAGAATTGGGCGGTTTCTGGGCTCCTCCTTGAGGATTGTGGTGGTTTCGGGGCTCCCCAGGGGAAATTGGGGCAGTTTTGGGGCTCCCCAGGGGGAATTGGGGCAGTTTCAGGGCTCCCCAGGGGGTTTGTGGCAGTTTCAGGGCTCCTCCTTGAGGATTTTGGCGGTTTCAGGGCTCCCCAGGGGGTATTGGGGCAGTTTTGGGGCTCCCAGGGGAATTGTGGCTGTTTCAGGGTTCCCCAGGGGGAATTGTGGCAGTTTCAGGGCTCCCCCTTGAGGATTGGGGAGGTTTCAGGGCTCCCCCTTGGGGATTGTGGCAGTTTCGGGGCTCCTCGCAGGAATTAGGGCAGTTTTGGGGCTCCTCGGGGGGAATTGGGCAGTTTCAGGGCTCCCCAGGGGGTTTGTGGCAGTTTCAGGGCTCCTCCTTGAGGATTTTGGCAGTTTCAGGGCTCCCCAGGGGGGATTGTGGCAGTTTCGGGGCTCCTCGCGGGAATTAGGGCAGTTTTGGGGCTTCTTGGGGGGAATTGGGCAGTTTTGGGGCTCCCCAGGGGAATTGTGGCTGTTTCAGTGTTCCCCAGGGGGGATTGTGGCAGTTTCTGGGCTCCTCCTTGAGGATCGTGGCAGTTTTGGGGCTCCCCAGGGAAATCGGGGCAGTTTTGGGGCTCCTCGGGGGGGAATTGGGCAGTTTTGGGCTCCCCAGGGGGAATTGTGGCAGTTTCAGGGCTCCTCCTTGAGGATTTTGGCGGTTTCAGGGCTCCCCAGAGGAATTGTGGTGGTTTCAGGGCTCCCCAGGGGGAATTGGGGCAGTTTTGGGGCTCCTCGGGGGAATTGTGGCTGTTTCGGGGCTCCCTGAGGAGAATTGGGCGGTTTCAGGGCTCCTCCTTGAGGATTGTGGTGGTTTTTGGGCTCCCCAGGGGGATTGTGGTGGTTTCGGGGCTCCCCAGGGGGAATTGGGGCAGTTTTGGGGCTCCCCAGGGGAATTGTGGCTATTTCAGGGTTCTCCAGGGGGGATTGTGGCAGTTTCGGGGCTCCTCGCAGGAATTAGGGCAGTTTTGGGGCTCCTCGGGAGGAATTGGGCAGTTTCAGGGCTCCCCAGGGGGTTTGTGGCAGTTTCAGGGCTCCTCCTTGAGGATTTTGGCGGTTTCAGGGCTCCCCAGGGGGAATTGAGGCAGTTTCGGGGCTCCCCCTTGAGGATTGTGGCGGTTTCAGGGCTCCCCAGGGGGGATTGTGGCGGTTTCGAGGCTCCTCCTTGAGGATTGGGGAGGTTTCGGGGCTCCTCGTGGGGAACGCCCCCCCCCCCCCAATGATGGTTTCAGGTCCCCCCCTCGCCCCAAATGACGGTTTCATGTCCCCCCCCCCCCAATATGCCTGGGCCTCCCCCCGGACGCCTGGGCCCTTCCCGGGAAGCCCCGCCCCCCCCGGACGCCTGGGCCCCCCCCAATATGAGCAAGCCCCGCCCCCCCGATGGGTTGATCCCCCCCTCCCCCCATGTGTGTCTGCCCCTCCCCCCCTTTGCTATGGGGTTGGGGGGGCCTTGAAACCACCCCCCTTTTGGGGGGGGGGCCTTGAAAGTGACCCCCCCCCCGACATGGAGCCCCCCCAAAATGACCCCCCATAAATGGGGGGCGGGGGGGGGGCCTCGAAACCGCTATGGGCCCTTGGGGGGGCCTTGAAACCACCTCCCATTTGGGGGGGGGGCCTTGAAACCACCTCCCATTTGGGGGGGGGGCCTTGAAACCGAACCCCCCCCCATTCAGCCCCCTATTGGGGGGGGCCTCGAAACAGCCCCCATGGGGGGAGGGGCCAAACACCCCCCTGCCCCTCCCCCAAAACAGACCCCTTTTTTGGTTGTTTTTCGTTGGATTTTGGGTTTCTACATTTATTTTTTCTAAACTCGCGCGGGGGCGTGGGGGGGCGGTCGTTAATGTGAATAATAATGA
>NW_028289549.1:0-50443 GCF_059628265.1 Tinamus guttatus | reverse complement strand
ACTCCAAGCACAAAGCGTGCGCAGCACGAGTCTTGGCACAGCAAAACACTTCCTTTGGCATGCCCTTTGCAGCCTCACTCCAAACGGGGCTCTCCGCTTCATCCATCCCCTGACTCCATACTAGCACCAACGGGCTGCTAATGCGTTTCGCAGAAAACACCAAGGAACCTGTTTCTCACTCCAAGCACAAAGCGTGCGCAGCACGAGTCTTGGCACAGCAAAACACTTCCTTTGGCATGCCCTTTGCAGCCTCACTCCAAACGGGGCTCTCCGCTTCATCCATCCCCTGACTCCATACTAGCACCAACGGGCTGCTAAAGCGTTTCGCAGAAAACACCAAGGAACCTGTTTCTCACTCCAAGCACAAAGCGTGCGCAGCACGAGTCTTGGCACAGCAAAACACTTCCTTTGGCATGCCCTTTGCAGCCTCACTCCAAACGGGGCTCTCCGCTTCATCCATCCCCTGACTCCATACTAGCACCAACGGGCTGCTAAAGCGTTTCGCAGAAAACACCAAGGAACCTGTTTCTCACTCCAAGCACAAAGCGTGCGCAGCACGAGTCTTGGCACAGCAAAACACTTCCTTTGGCATGCCCTTTGCAGCCTCACTCCAAACGGGGCTCTCCGCTTCATCCATCCCCTGACTCCATACTAGCACCAACGGGCTGCTAAAGCGTTTCGCAGAAAACACCAAGGAACCTGTTTCTCACTCCAAGCACAAAGCGTGCGCAGCACGAGTCTTGGCACAGCAAAACACTTCCTTTGGCATGCCCTTTGCAGCCTCACTCCAAACGGGGCTCTCCGCTTCATCCATCCCCTGACTCCATACTAGCACCAACGGGCTGCTAAAGCGTTTCGCAGAAAACACCAAGGAACCTGTTTCTCACTCCAAGCACAAAGCGTGCGCAGCACGAGTCTTGGCACAGCAAAACACTTCCTTTGGCATGCCCTTTGCAGCCTCACTCCAAACGGGGCTCTCCGCTTCATCCATCCCCTGACTCCATACTAGCACCAACGGGCTGCTAAAGCGTTTCGCAGAAAACACCAAGGAACCTGTTTCTCACTCCAAGCACAAAGCGTGCGCAGCACGAGTCTTGGCACAGCAAAACACTTCCTTTGGCATGCCCTTTGCAGCCTCACTCCAAACGGGGCTCTCCGCTTCATCCATCCCCTGACTCCATACTAGCACCAACGGGCTGCTAAAGCGTTTCGCAGAAAACACCAAGGAACCTGTTTCTCACTCCAAGCACAAAGCGTGCGCAGCACGAGTCTTGGCACAGCAAAACACTTCCTTTGGCATGCCCTTTGCAGCCTCACTCCAAACGGGGCTCTCCGCTTCATCCATCCCCTGACTCCATACTAGCACCAACGGGCTGCTAAAGCGTTTCGCAGAAAACACCAAGGAACCTGTTTCTCACTCCAAGCACAAAGCGTGCGCAGCACGAGTCTTGGCACAGCAAAACACTTCCTTTGGCATGCCCTTTGCAGCCTCACTCCAAACGGGGCTCTCCGCTTCATCCATCCCCTGACTCCATACTAGCACCAACGGGCTGCTAAAGCGTTTCGCAGAAAACACCAAGGAACCTGTTTCTCACTCCAAGCACAAAGCGTGCGCAGCACGAGTCTTGGCACAGCAAAACACTTCCTTTGGCATGCCCTTTGCAGCCTCACTCCAAACGGGGCTCTCCGCTTCATCCATCCCCTGACTCCATACTAGCACCAACGGGCTGCTAAAGCGTTTCGCAGAAAACACCAAGGAACCTGTTTCTCACTCCAAGCACAAAGCGTGCGCAGCACGAGTCTTGGCACAGCAAAACACTTCCTTTGGCATGCCCTTTGCAGCCTCACTCCAAACGGGGCTCTCCGCTTCATCCATCCCCTGACTCCATACTAGCACCAACGGGCTGCTAAAGCGTTTCGCAGAAAACACCAAGGAACCTGTTTCTCACTCCAAGCACAAAGCGTGCGCAGCACGAGTCTTGGCACAGCAAAACACTTCCTTTGGCATGCCCTTTGCAGCCTCACTCCAAACGGGGCTCTCCGCTTCATCCATCCCCTGACTCCATACTAGCACCAACGGGCTGCTAAAGCGTTTCGCAGAAAACACCAAGGAACCTGTTTCTCACTCCAAGCACAAAGCGTGCGCAGCACGAGTCTTGGCACAGCAAAACACTTCCTTTGGCATGCCCTTTGCAGCCTCACTCCAAACGGGGCTCTCCGCTTCATCCATCCCCTGACTCCATACTAGCACCAACGGGCTGCTAAAGCGTTTCGCAGAAAACACCAAGGAACCTGTTTCTCACTCCAAGCACAAAGCGTGCGCAGCACGAGTCTTGGCACAGCAAAACACTTCCTTTGGCATGCCCTTTGCAGCCTCACTCCAAACGGGGCTCTCCGCTTCATCCATCCCCTGACTCCATACTAGCACCAACGGGCTGCTAAAGCGTTTCGCAGAAAACACCAAGGAACCTGTTTCTCACTCCAAGCACAAAGCGTGCGCAGCACGAGTCTTGGCACAGCAAAACACTTCCTTTGGCATGCCCTTTGCAGCCTCACTCCAAACGGGGCTCTCCGCTTCATCCATCCCCTGACTCCATACTAGCACCAACGGGCTGCTAAAGCGTTTCGCAGAAAACACCAAGGAACCTGTTTCTCACTCCAAGCACAAAGCGTGCGCAGCACGAGTCTTGGCACAGCAAAACACTTCCTTTGGCATGCCCTTTGCAGCCTCACTCCAAACGGGGCTCTCCGCTTCATCCATCCCCTGACTCCATACTAGCACCAACGGGCTGCTAAAGCGTTTCGCAGAAAACACCAAGGAACCTGTTTCTCACTCCAAGCACAAAGCGTGCGCAGCACGAGTCTTGGCACAGCAAAACACTTCCTTTGGCATGCCCTTTGCAGCCTCACTCCAAACGGGGCTCTCCGCTTCATCCATCCCCTGACTCCATACTAGCACCAACGGGCTGCTAAAGCGTTTCGCAGAAAACACCAAGGAACCTGTTTCTCACTCCAAGCACAAAGCGTGCGCAGCACGAGTCTTGGCACAGCAAAACACTTCCTTTGGCATGCCCTTTGCAGCCTCACTCCAAACGGGGCTCTCCGCTTCATCCATCCCCTGACTCCATACTAGCACCAACGGGCTGCTAAAGCGTTTCGCAGAAAACACCAAGGAACCTGTTTCTCACTCCAAGCACAAAGCGTGCGCAGCACGAGTCTTGGCACAGCAAAACACTTCCTTTGGCATGCCCTTTGCAGCCTCACTCCAAACGGGGCTCTCCGCTTCATCCATCCCCTGACTCCATACTAGCACCAACGGGCTGCTAAAGCGTTTCGCAGAAAACACCAAGGAACCTGTTTCTCACTCCAAGCACAAAGCGTGCGCAGCACGAGTCTTGGCACAGCAAAACACTTCCTTTGGCATGCCCTTTGCAGCCTCACTCCAAACGGGGCTCTCCGCTTCATCCATCCCCTGACTCCATACTAGCACCAACGGGCTGCTAAAGCGTTTCGCAGAAAACACCAAGGAACCTGTTTCTCACTCCAAGCACAAAGCGTGCGCAGCACGAGTCTTGGCACAGCAAAACACTTCCTTTGGCATGCCCTTTGCAGCCTCACTCCAAACGGGGCTCTCCGCTTCATCCATCCCCTGACTCCATACTAGCACCAACGGGCTGCTAAAGCGTTTCGCAGAAAACACCAAGGAACCTGTTTCTCACTCCAAGCACAAAGCGTGCGCAGCACGAGTCTTGGCACAGCAAAACACTTCCTTTGGCATGCCCTTTGCAGCCTCACTCCAAACGGGGCTCTCCGCTTCATCCATCCCCTGACTCCATACTAGCACCAACGGGCTGCTAAAGCGTTTCGCAGAAAACACCAAGGAACCTGTTTCTCACTCCAAGCACAAAGCGTGCGCAGCACGAGTCTTGGCACAGCAAAACACTTCCTTTGGCATGCCCTTTGCAGCCTCACTCCAAACGGGGCTCTCCGCTTCATCCATCCCCTGACTCCATACTAGCACCAACGGGCTGCTAAAGCGTTTCGCAGAAAACACCAAGGAACCTGTTTCTCACTCCAAGCACAAAGCGTGCGCAGCACGAGTCTTGGCACAGCAAAACACTTCCTTTGGCATGCCCTTTGCAGCCTCACTCCAAACGGGGCTCTCCGCTTCATCCATCCCCTGACTCCATACTAGCACCAACGGGCTGCTAAAGCGTTTCGCAGAAAACACCAAGGAACCTGTTTCTCACTCCAAGCACAAAGCGTGCGCAGCACGAGTCTTGGCACAGCAAAACACTTCCTTTGGCATGCCCTTTGCAGCCTCACTCCAAACGGGGCTCTCCGCTTCATCCATCCCCTGACTCCATACTAGCACCAACGGGCTGCTAAAGCGTTTCGCAGAAAACACCAAGGAACCTGTTTCTCACTCCAAGCACAAAGCGTGCGCAGCACGAGTCTTGGCACAGCAAAACACTTCCTTTGGCATGCCCTTTGCAGCCTCACTCCAAACGGGGCTCTCCGCTTCATCCATCCCCTGACTCCATACTAGCACCAACGGGCTGCTAAAGCGTTTCGCAGAAAACACCAAGGAACCTGTTTCTCACTCCAAGCACAAAGCGTGCGCAGCACGAGTCTTGGCACAGCAAAACACTTCCTTTGGCATGCCCTTTGCAGCCTCACTCCAAACGGGGCTCTCCGCTTCATCCATCCCCTGACTCCATACTAGCACCAACGGGCTGCTAAAGCGTTTCGCAGAAAACACCAAGGAACCTGTTTCTCACTCCAAGCACAAAGCGTGCGCAGCACGAGTCTTGGCACAGCAAAACACTTCCTTTGGCATGCCCTTTGCAGCCTCACTCCAAACGGGGCTCTCCGCTTCATCCATCCCCTGACTCCATACTAGCACCAACGGGCTGCTAAAGCGTTTCGCAGAAAACACCAAGGAACCTGTTTCTCACTCCAAGCACAAAGCGTGCGCAGCACGAGTCTTGGCACAGCAAAACACTTCCTTTGGCATGCCCTTTGCAGCCTCACTCCAAACGGGGCTCTCCGCTTCATCCATCCCCTGACTCCATACTAGCACCAACGGGCTGCTAAAGCGTTTCGCAGAAAACACCAAGGAACCTGTTTCTCACTCCAAGCACAAAGCGTGCGCAGCACGAGTCTTGGCACAGCAAAACACTTCCTTTGGCATGCCCTTTGCAGCCTCACTCCAAACGGGGCTCTCCGCTTCATCCATCCCCTGACTCCATACTAGCACCAACGGGCTGCTAAAGCGTTTCGCAGAAAACACCAAGGAACCTGTTTCTCACTCCAAGCACAAAGCGTGCGCAGCACGAGTCTTGGCACAGCAAAACACTTCCTTTGGCATGCCCTTTGCAGCCTCACTCCAAACGGGGCTCTCCGCTTCATCCATCCCCTGACTCCATACTAGCACCAACGGGCTGCTAAAGCGTTTCGCAGAAAACACCAAGGAACCTGTTTCTCACTCCAAGCACAAAGCGTGCGCAGCACGAGTCTTGGCACAGCAAAACACTTCCTTTGGCATGCCCTTTGCAGCCTCACTCCAAACGGGGCTCTCCGCTTCATCCATCCCCTGACTCCATACTAGCACCAACGGGCTGCTAAAGCGTTTCGCAGAAAACACCAAGGAACCTGTTTCTCACTCCAAGCACAAAGCGTGCGCAGCACGAGTCTTGGCACAGCAAAACACTTCCTTTGGCATGCCCTTTGCAGCCTCACTCCAAACGGGGCTCTCCGCTTCATCCATCCCCTGACTCCATACTAGCACCAACGGGCTGCTAAAGCGTTTCGCAGAAAACACCAAGGAACCTGTTTCTCACTCCAAGCACAAAGCGTGCGCAGCACGAGTCTTGGCACAGCAAAACACTTCCTTTGGCATGCCCTTTGCAGCCTCACTCCAAACGGGGCTCTCCGCTTCATCCATCCCCTGACTCCATACTAGCACCAACGGGCTGCTAAAGCGTTTCGCAGAAAACACCAAGGAACCTGTTTCTCACTCCAAGCACAAAGCGTGCGCAGCACGAGTCTTGGCACAGCAAAACACTTCCTTTGGCATGCCCTTTGCAGCCTCACTCCAAACGGGGCTCTCCGCTTCATCCATCCCCTGACTCCATACTAGCACCAACGGGCTGCTAAAGCGTTTCGCAGAAAACACCAAGGAACCTGTTTCTCACTCCAAGCACAAAGCGTGCGCAGCACGAGTCTTGGCACAGCAAAACACTTCCTTTGGCATGCCCTTTGCAGCCTCACTCCAAACGGGGCTCTCCGCTTCATCCATCCCCTGACTCCATACTAGCACCAACGGGCTGCTAAAGCGTTTCGCAGAAAACACCAAGGAACCTGTTTCTCACTCCAAGCACAAAGCGTGCGCAGCACGAGTCTTGGCACAGCAAAACACTTCCTTTGGCATGCCCTTTGCAGCCTCACTCCAAACGGGGCTCTCCGCTTCATCCATCCCCTGACTCCATACTAGCACCAACGGGCTGCTAAAGCGTTTCGCAGAAAACACCAAGGAACCTGTTTCTCACTCCAAGCACAAAGCGTGCGCAGCACGAGTCTTGGCACAGCAAAACACTTCCTTTGGCATGCCCTTTGCAGCCTCACTCCAAACGGGGCTCTCCGCTTCATCCATCCCCTGACTCCATACTAGCACCAACGGGCTGCTAAAGCGTTTCGCAGAAAACACCAAGGAACCTGTTTCTCACTCCAAGCACAAAGCGTGCGCAGCACGAGTCTTGGCACAGCAAAACACTTCCTTTGGCATGCCCTTTGCAGCCTCACTCCAAACGGGGCTCTCCGCTTCATCCATCCCCTGACTCCATACTAGCACCAACGGGCTGCTAAAGCGTTTCGCAGAAAACACCAAGGAACCTGTTTCTCACTCCAAGCACAAAGCGTGCGCAGCACGAGTCTTGGCACAGCAAAACACTTCCTTTGGCATGCCCTTTGCAGCCTCACTCCAAACGGGGCTCTCCGCTTCATCCATCCCCTGACTCCATACTAGCACCAACGGGCTGCTAACTGCGTTTCGCAGAAAACACCAAGGAACCTGTTTCTCACTCCAAGCACAAAGCGTGCGCAGCACGAGTCTTGGCACAGCAAAACACTTCCTTTGGCATGCCCTTTGCAGCCTCACTCCAAACGGGGCTCTCCGCTTCATCCATCCCCTGACTCCATACTAGCACCAACGGGCTGCTAAAGCGTTTCGCAGAAAACACCAAGGAACCTGTTTCTCACTCCAAGCACAAAGCGTGCGCAGCACGAGTCTTGGCACAGCAAAACACTTCCTTTGGCATGCCCTTTGCAGCCTCACTCCAAACGGGGCTCTCCGCTTCATCCATCCCCTGACTCCATACTAGCACCAACGGGCTGCTAAAGCGTTTCGCAGAAAACACCAAGGAACCTGTTTCTCACTCCAAGCACAAAGCGTGCGCAGCACGAGTCTTGGCACAGCAAAACACTTCCTTTGGCATGCCCTTTGCAGCCTCACTCCAAACGGGGCTCTCCGCTTCATCCATCCCCTGACTCCATACTAGCACCAACGGGCTGCTAAAGCGTTTCGCAGAAAACACCAAGGAACCTGTTTCTCACTCCAAGCACAAAGCGTGCGCAGCACGAGTCTTGGCACAGCAAAACACTTCCTTTGGCATGCCCTTTGCAGCCTCACTCCAAACGGGGCTCTCCGCTTCATCCATCCCCTGACTCCATACTAGCACCAACGGGCTGCTAAAGCGTTTCGCAGAAAACACCAAGGAACCTGTTTCTCACTCCAAGCACAAAGCGTGCGCAGCACGAGTCTTGGCACAGCAAAACACTTCCTTTGGCATGCCCTTTGCAGCCTCACTCCAAACGGGGCTCTCCGCTTCATCCATCCCCTGACTCCATACTAGCACCAACGGGCTGCTAAAGCGTTTCGCAGAAAACACCAAGGAACCTGTTTCTCACTCCAAGCACAAAGCGTGCGCAGCACGAGTCTTGGCACAGCAAAACACTTCCTTTGGCATGCCCTTTGCAGCCTCACTCCAAACGGGGCTCTCCGCTTCATCCATCCCCTGACTCCATACTAGCACCAACGGGCTGCTAAAGCGTTTCGCAGAAAACACCAAGGAACCTGTTTCTCACTCCAAGCACAAAGCGTGCGCAGCACGAGTCTTGGCACAGCAAAACACTTCCTTTGGCATGCCCTTTGCAGCCTCACTCCAAACGGGGCTCTCCGCTTCATCCATCCCCTGACTCCATACTAGCACCAACGGGCTGCTAAAGCGTTTCGCAGAAAACACCAAGGAACCTGTTTCTCACTCCAAGCACAAAGCGTGCGCAGCACGAGTCTTGGCACAGCAAAACACTTCCTTTGGCATGCCCTTTGCAGCCTCACTCCAAACGGGGCTCTCCGCTTCATCCATCCCCTGACTCCATACTAGCACCAACGGGCTGCTAAAGCGTTTCGCAGAAAACACCAAGGAACCTGTTTCTCACTCCAAGCACAAAGCGTGCGCAGCACGAGTCTTGGCACAGCAAAACACTTCCTTTGGCATGCCCTTTGCAGCCTCACTCCAAACGGGGCTCTCCGCTTCATCCATCCCCTGACTCCATACTAGCACCAACGGGCTGCTAAAGCGTTTCGCAGAAAACACCAAGGAACCTGTTTCTCACTCCAAGCACAAAGCGTGCGCAGCACGAGTCTTGGCACAGCAAAACACTTCCTTTGGCATGCCCTTTGCAGCCTCACTCCAAACGGGGCTCTCCGCTTCATCCATCCCCTGACTCCATACTAGCACCAACGGGCTGCTAAAGCGTTTCGCAGAAAACACCAAGGAACCTGTTTCTCACTCCAAGCACAAAGCGTGCGCAGCACGAGTCTTGGCACAGCAAAACACTTCCTTTGGCATGCCCTTTGCAGCCTCACTCCAAACGGGGCTCTCCGCTTCATCCATCCCCTGACTCCATACTAGCACCAACGGGCTGCTAAAGCGTTTCGCAGAAAACACCAAGGAACCTGTTTCTCACTCCAAGCACAAAGCGTGCGCAGCACGAGTCTTGGCACAGCAAAACACTTCCTTTGGCATGCCCTTTGCAGCCTCACTCCAAACGGGGCTCTCCGCTTCATCCATCCCCTGACTCCATACTAGCACCAACGGGCTGCTTATGCGTTTCGCAGAAAACACCAAGGAACCTGTTTCTCACTCCAAGCACAAAGCGTGCGCAGCACGAGTCTTGGCACAGCAAAACACTTCCTTTGGCATGCCCTTTGCAGCCTCACTCCAAACGGGGCTCTCCGCTTCATCCATCCCCTGACTCCATACTAGCACCAACGGGCTGCTAAAGCGTTTCGCAGAAAACACCAAGGAACCTGTTTCTCACTCCAAGCACAAAGCGTGCGCAGCACGAGTCTTGGCACAGCAAAACACTTCCTTTGGCATGCCCTTTGCAGCCTCACTCCAAACGGGGCTCTCCGCTTCATCCATCCCCTGACTCCATACTAGCACCAACGGGCTGCTAAAGCGTTTCGCAGAAAACACCAAGGAACCTGTTTCTCACTCCAAGCACAAAGCGTGCGCAGCACGAGTCTTGGCACAGCAAAACACTTCCTTTGGCATGCCCTTTGCAGCCTCACTCCAAACGGGGCTCTCCGCTTCATCCATCCCCTGACTCCATACTAGCACCAACGGGCTGCTAAAGCGTTTCGCAGAAAACACCAAGGAACCTGTTTCTCACTCCAAGCACAAAGCGTGCGCAGCACGAGTCTTGGCACAGCAAAACACTTCCTTTGGCATGCCCTTTGCAGCCTCACTCCAAACGGGGCTCTCCGCTTCATCCATCCCCTGACTCCATACTAGCACCAACGGGCTGCTAAAGCGTTTCGCAGAAAACACCAAGGAACCTGTTTCTCACTCCAAGCACAAAGCGTGCGCAGCACGAGTCTTGGCACAGCAAAACACTTCCTTTGGCATGCCCTTTGCAGCCTCACTCCAAACGGGGCTCTCCGCTTCATCCATCCCCTGACTCCATACTAGCACCAACGGGCTGCTAAAGCGTTTCGCAGAAAACACCAAGGAACCTGTTTCTCACTCCAAGCACAAAGCGTGCGCAGCACGAGTCTTGGCACAGCAAAACACTTCCTTTGGCATGCCCTTTGCAGCCTCACTCCAAACGGGGCTCTCCGCTTCATCCATCCCCTGACTCCATACTAGCACCAACGGGCTGCTAAAGCGTTTCGCAGAAAACACCAAGGAACCTGTTTCTCACTCCAAGCACAAAGCGTGCGCAGCACGAGTCTTGGCACAGCAAAACACTTCCTTTGGCATGCCCTTTGCAGCCTCACTCCAAACGGGGCTCTCCGCTTCATCCATCCCCTGACTCCATACTAGCACCAACGGGCTGCTAAAGCGTTTCGCAGAAAACACCAAGGAACCTGTTTCTCACTCCAAGCACAAAGCGTGCGCAGCACGAGTCTTGGCACAGCAAAACACTTCCTTTGGCATGCCCTTTGCAGCCTCACTCCAAACGGGGCTCTCCGCTTCATCCATCCCCTGACTCCATACTAGCACCAACGGGCTGCTAAAGCGTTTCGCAGAAAACACCAAGGAACCTGTTTCTCACTCCAAGCACAAAGCGTGCGCAGCACGAGTCTTGGCACAGCAAAACACTTCCTTTGGCATGCCCTTTGCAGCCTCACTCCAAACGGGGCTCTCCGCTTCATCCATCCCCTGACTCCATACTAGCACCAACGGGCTGCTAAAGCGTTTCGCAGAAAACACCAAGGAACCTGTTTCTCACTCCAAGCACAAAGCGTGCGCAGCACGAGTCTTGGCACAGCAAAACACTTCCTTTGGCATGCCCTTTGCAGCCTCACTCCAAACGGGGCTCTCCGCTTCATCCATCCCCTGACTCCATACTAGCACCAACGGGCTGCTAAAGCGTTTCGCAGAAAACACCAAGGAACCTGTTTCTCACTCCAAGCACAAAGCGTGCGCAGCACGAGTCTTGGCACAGCAAAACACTTCCTTTGGCATGCCCTTTGCAGCCTCACTCCAAACGGGGCTCTCCGCTTCATCCATCCCCTGACTCCATACTAGCACCAACGGGCTGCTAAAGCGTTTCGCAGAAAACACCAAGGAACCTGTTTCTCACTCCAAGCACAAAGCGTGCGCAGCACGAGTCTTGGCACAGCAAAACACTTCCTTTGGCATGCCCTTTGCAGCCTCACTCCAAACGGGGCTCTCCGCTTCATCCATCCCCTGACTCCATACTAGCACCAACGGGCTGCTAAAGCGTTTCGCAGAAAACACCAAGGAACCTGTTTCTCACTCCAAGCACAAAGCGTGCGCAGCACGAGTCTTGGCACAGCAAAACACTTCCTTTGGCATGCCCTTTGCAGCCTCACTCCAAACGGGGCTCTCCGCTTCATCCATCCCCTGACTCCATACTAGCACCAACGGGCTGCTAAAGCGTTTCGCAGAAAACACCAAGGAACCTGTTTCTCACTCCAAGCACAAAGCGTGCGCAGCACGAGTCTTGGCACAGCAAAACACTTCCTTTGGCATGCCCTTTGCAGCCTCACTCCAAACGGGGCTCTCCGCTTCATCCATCCCCTGACTCCATACTAGCACCAACGGGCTGCTAAAGCGTTTCGCAGAAAACACCAAGGAACCTGTTTCTCACTCCAAGCACAAAGCGTGCGCAGCACGAGTCTTGGCACAGCAAAACACTTCCTTTGGCATGCCCTTTGCAGCCTCACTCCAAACGGGGCTCTCCGCTTCATCCATCCCCTGACTCCATACTAGCACCAACGGGCTGCTAAAGCGTTTCGCAGAAAACACCAAGGAACCTGTTTCTCACTCCAAGCACAAAGCGTGCGCAGCACGAGTCTTGGCACAGCAAAACACTTCCTTTGGCATGCCCTTTGCAGCCTCACTCCAAACGGGGCTCTCCGCTTCATCCATCCCCTGACTCCATACTAGCACCAACGGGCTGCTAAAGCGTTTCGCAGAAAACACCAAGGAACCTGTTTCTCACTCCAAGCACAAAGCGTGCGCAGCACGAGTCTTGGCACAGCAAAACACTTCCTTTGGCATGCCCTTTGCAGCCTCACTCCAAACGGGGCTCTCCGCTTCATCCATCCCCTGACTCCATACTAGCACCAACGGGCTGCTAAAGCGTTTCGCAGAAAACACCAAGGAACCTGTTTCTCACTCCAAGCACAAAGCGTGCGCAGCACGAGTCTTGGCACAGCAAAACACTTCCTTTGGCATGCCCTTTGCAGCCTCACTCCAAACGGGGCTCTCCGCTTCATCCATCCCCTGACTCCATACTAGCACCAACGGGCTGCTAAAGCGTTTCGCAGAAAACACCAAGGAACCTGTTTCTCAGGAACCTGTTTCTCACTCCAAGCACAAAGCGTGCGCAGCACGAGTCTTGGCACAGCAAAACACTTCCTTTGGCATGCCCTTTGCAGCCTCACTCCAAACGGGGCTCTCCGCTTCATCCATCCCCTGACTCCATACTAGCACCAACGGGCTGCGTTAAGCGTTTCGCAGAAAACACCAAGGAACCTGTTTCTCACTCCAAGCACAAAGCGTGCGCAGCACGAGTCTTGGCACAGCAAAACACTTCCTTTGGCATGCCCTTTGCAGCCTCACTCCAAACGGGGCTCTCCGCTTCATCCATCCCCTGACTCCATACTAGCACCAACGGGCTGCGTTTCTGCGTTTCGCAGAAAACACCAAGGAACCTGTTTCTCACTCCAAGCACAAAGCGTGCGCAGCACGAGTCTTGGCACAGCAAAACACTTCCTTTGGCATGCCCTTTGCAGCCTCACTCCAAACGGGGCTCTCCGCTTCATCCATCCCCTGACTCCATACTAGCACCAACGGGCTGCGTTTCTGCGTTTCGCAGAAAACACCAAGGAACCTGTTTCTCACTCCAAGCACAAAGCGTGCGCAGCACGAGTCTTGGCACAGCAAAACCTTCCTTTGGCATGCCCTTTGCAGCCTCACTCCAAACGGGGCTCTCCGCTTCATCCATCCCCTGACTCCATACTAGCACCAACGGGCTGCGTTTCTGCGTTTCGCAGAAAACACCAAGGAACCTGTCTCACTCCAAGCACAAAGCGTGCGCAGCACGAGTCTTGGCACAGCAAAACACTTCCTTTGGCATGCCCTTTGCAGCCTCACTCCAAACGGGGCTCTCCGCTTCATCCATCCCCTGACTCCATACTAGCACCAACGGGCTGCTAAAGCGTTTCGCAGAAAACACCAAGGAACCTGTTTCTCACTCCAAGCACAAAGCGTGCGCAGCACGAGTCTTGGCACAGCAAAACACTTCCTTTGGCATGCCCTTTGCAGCCTCACTCCAAACGGGGCTCTCCGCTTCATCCATCCCCTGACTCCATACTAGCACCAACGGGCTGCTAAAGCGTTTCGCAGAAAACACCAAGGAACCTGTTTCTCACTCCAAGCACAAAGCGTGCGCAGCACGAGTCTTGGCACAGCAAAACACTTCCTTTGGCATGCCCTTTGCAGCCTCACTCCAAACGGGGCTCTCCGCTTCATCCATCCCCTGACTCCATACTAGCACCAACGGGCTGCTAAAGCGTTTCGCAGAAAACACCAAGGAACCTGTTTCTCACTCCAAGCACAAAGCGTGCGCAGCACGAGTCTTGGCACAGCAAAACACTTCCTTTGGCATGCCCTTTGCAGCCTCACTCCAAACGGGGCTCTCCGCTTCATCCATCCCCTGACTCCATACTAGCACCAACGGGCTGCTAAAGCGTTTCGCAGAAAACACCAAGGAACCTGTTTCTCACTCCAAGCACAAAGCGTGCGCAGCACGAGTCTTGGCACAGCAAAACACTTCCTTTGGCATGCCCTTTGCAGCCTCACTCCAAACGGGGCTCTCCGCTTCATCCATCCCCTGACTCCATACTAGCATCAACGGGCTGCTAAAGCGTTTCGCAGAAAACACCAAGGAACCTGTTTCTCACTCCAAGCACAAAGCGTGCGCAGCACGAGTCTTGGCACAGCAAAACACTTCCTTTGGCATGCCCTTTGCAGCCTCACTCCAAACGGGGCTCTCCGCTTCATCCATCCCCTGACTCCATACTAGCACCAACGGGCTGCTAAAGCGTTTCGCAGAAAACACCAAGGAACCTGTTTCTCACTCCAAGCACAAAGCGTGCGCAGCACGAGTCTTGGCACAGCAAAACACTTCCTTTGGCATGCCCTTTGCAGCCTCACTCCAAACGGGGCTCTCCGCTTCATCCATCCCCTGACTCCATACTAGCACCAACGGGCTGCTAAAGCGTTTCGCAGAAAACACCAAGGAACCTGTTTCTCACTCCAAGCACAAAGCGTGCGCAGCACGAGTCTTGGCACAGCAAAACACTTCCTTTGGCATGCCCTTTGCAGCCTCACTCCAAACGGGGCTCTCCGCTTCATCCATCCCCTGACTCCATACTAGCACCAACGGGCTGCTAAAGCGTTTCGCAGAAAACACCAAGGAACCTGTTTCTCACTCCAAGCACAAAGCGTGCGCAGCACGAGTCTTGGCACAGCAAAACACTTCCTTTGGCATGCCCTTTGCAGCCTCACTCCAAACGGGGCTCTCCGCTTCATCCATCCCCTGACTCCATACTAGCACCAACGGGCTGCTAAAGCGTTTCGCAGAAAACACCAAGGAACCTGTTTCTCACTCCAAGCACAAAGCGTGCGCAGCACGAGTCTTGGCACAGCAAAACACTTCCTTTGGCATGCCCTTTGCAGCCTCACTCCAAACGGGGCTCTCCGCTTCATCCATCCCCTGACTCCATACTAGCACCAACGGGCTGCTAAAGCGTTTCGCAGAAAACACCAAGGAACCTGTTTCTCACTCCAAGCACAAAGCGTGCGCAGCACGAGTCTTGGCACAGCAAAACACTTCCTTTGGCATGCCCTTTGCAGCCTCACTCCAAACGGGGCTCTCCGCTTCATCCATCCCCTGACTCCATACTAGCACCAACGGGCTGCTAAAGCGTTTCGCAGAAAACACCAAGGAACCTGTTTCTCACTCCAAGCACAAAGCGTGCGCAGCACGAGTCTTGGCACAGCAAAACACTTCCTTTGGCATGCCCTTTGCAGCCTCACTCCAAACGGGGCTCTCCGCTTCATCCATCCCCTGACTCCATACTAGCACCAACGGGCTGCTAAAGCGTTTCGCAGAAAACACCAAGGAACCTGTTTCTCACTCCAAGCACAAAGCGTGCGCAGCACGAGTCTTGGCACAGCAAAACACTTCCTTTGGCATGCCCTTTGCAGCCTCACTCCAAACGGGGCTCTCCGCTTCATCCATCCCCTGACTCCATACTAGCACCAACGGGCTGCTAAAGCGTTTCGCAGAAAACACCAAGGAACCTGTTTCTCACTCCAAGCACAAAGCGTGCGCAGCACGAGTCTTGGCACAGCAAAACACTTCCTTTGGCATGCCCTTTGCAGCCTCACTCCAAACGGGGCTCTCCGCTTCATCCATCCCCTGACTCCATACTAGCACCAACGGGCTGCTAAAGCGTTTCGCAGAAAACACCAAGGAACCTGTTTCTCACTCCAAGCACAAAGCGTGCGCAGCACGAGTCTTGGCACAGCAAAACACTTCCTTTGGCATGCCCTTTGCAGCCTCACTCCAAACGGGGCTCTCCGCTTCATCCATCCCCTGACTCCATACTAGCACCAACGGGCTGCTAAAGCGTTTCGCAGAAAACACCAAGGAACCTGTTTCTCACTCCAAGCACAAAGCGTGCGCAGCACGAGTCTTGGCACAGCAAAACACTTCCTTTGGCATGCCCTTTGCAGCCTCACTCCAAACGGGGCTCTCCGCTTCATCCATCCCCTGACTCCATACTAGCACCAACGGGCTGCTAAAGCGTTTCGCAGAAAACACCAAGGAACCTGTTTCTCACTCCAAGCACAAAGCGTGCGCAGCACGAGTCTTGGCACAGCAAAACACTTCCTTTGGCATGCCCTTTGCAGCCTCACTCCAAACGGGGCTCTCCGCTTCATCCATCCCCTGACTCCATACTAGCACCAACGGGCTGCTAAAGCGTTTCGCAGAAAACACCAAGGAACCTGTTTCTCACTCCAAGCACAAAGCGTGCGCAGCACGAGTCTTGGCACAGCAAAACACTTCCTTTGGCATGCCCTTTGCAGCCTCACTCCAAACGGGGCTCTCCGCTTCATCCATCCCCTGACTCCATACTAGCACCAACGGGCTGCTAAAGCGTTTCGCAGAAAACACCAAGGAACCTGTTTCTCACTCCAAGCACAAAGCGTGCGCAGCACGAGTCTTGGCACAGCAAAACACTTCCTTTGGCATGCCCTTTGCAGCCTCACTCCAAACGGGGCTCTCCGCTTCATCCATCCCCTGACTCCATACTAGCACCAACGGGCTGCTAAAGCGTTTCGCAGAAAACACCAAGGAACCTGTTTCTCACTCCAAGCACAAAGCGTGCGCAGCACGAGTCTTGGCACAGCAAAACACTTCCTTTGGCATGCCCTTTGCAGCCTCACTCCAAACGGGGCTCTCCGCTTCATCCATCCCCTGACTCCATACTAGCACCAACGGGCTGCTAAAGCGTTTCGCAGAAAACACCAAGGAACCTGTTTCTCACTCCAAGCACAAAGCGTGCGCAGCACGAGTCTTGGCACAGCAAAACACTTCCTTTGGCATGCCCTTTGCAGCCTCACTCCAAACGGGGCTCTCCGCTTCATCCATCCCCTGACTCCATACTAGCACCAACGGGCTGCTAAAGCGTTTCGCAGAAAACACCAAGGAACCTGTTTCTCACTCCAAGCACAAAGCGTGCGCAGCACGAGTCTTGGCACAGCAAAACACTTCCTTTGGCATGCCCTTTGCAGCCTCACTCCAAACGGGGCTCTCCGCTTCATCCATCCCCTGACTCCATACTAGCACCAACGGGCTGCTAAAGCGTTTCGCAGAAAACACCAAGGAACCTGTTTCTCACTCCAAGCACAAAGCGTGCGCAGCACGAGTCTTGGCACAGCAAAACACTTCCTTTGGCATGCCCTTTGCAGCCTCACTCCAAACGGGGCTCTCCGCTTCATCCATCCCCTGACTCCATACTAGCACCAACGGGCTGCTAAAGCGTTTCGCAGAAAACACCAAGGAACCTGTTTCTCACTCCAAGCACAAAGCGTGCGCAGCACGAGTCTTGGCACAGCAAAACACTTCCTTTGGCATGCCCTTTGCAGCCTCACTCCAAACGGGGCTCTCCGCTTCATCCATCCCCTGACTCCATACTAGCACCAACGGGCTGCTAAAGCGTTTCGCAGAAAACACCAAGGAACCTGTTTCTCACTCCAAGCACAAAGCGTGCGCAGCACGAGTCTTGGCACAGCAAAACACTTCCTTTGGCATGCCCTTTGCAGCCTCACTCCAAACGGGGCTCTCCGCTTCATCCATCCCCTGACTCCATACTAGCACCAACGGGCTGCTAAAGCGTTTCGCAGAAAACACCAAGGAACCTGTTTCTCACTCCAAGCACAAAGCGTGCGCAGCACGAGTCTTGGCACAGCAAAACACTTCCTTTGGCATGCCCTTTGCAGCCTCACTCCAAACGGGGCTCTCCGCTTCATCCATCCCCTGACTCCATACTAGCACCAACGGGCTGCTAAAGCGTTTCGCAGAAAACACCAAGGAACCTGTTTCTCACTCCAAGCACAAAGCGTGCGCAGCACGAGTCTTGGCACAGCAAAACACTTCCTTTGGCATGCCCTTTGCAGCCTCACTCCAAACGGGGCTCTCCGCTTCATCCATCCCCTGACTCCATACTAGCACCAACGGGCTGCTAAAGCGTTTCGCAGAAAACACCAAGGAACCTGTTTCTCACTCCAAGCACAAAGCGTGCGCAGCACGAGTCTTGGCACAGCAAAACACTTCCTTTGGCATGCCCTTTGCAGCCTCACTCCAAACGGGGCTCTCCGCTTCATCCATCCCCTGACTCCATACTAGCACCAACGGGCTGCTAAAGCGTTTCGCAGAAAACACCAAGGAACCTGTTTCTCACTCCAAGCACAAAGCGTGCGCAGCACGAGTCTTGGCACAGCAAAACACTTCCTTTGGCATGCCCTTTGCAGCCTCACTCCAAACGGGGCTCTCCGCTTCATCCATCCCCTGACTCCATACTAGCACCAACGGGCTGCTAAAGCGTTTCGCAGAAAACACCAAGGAACCTGTTTCTCACTCCAAGCACAAAGCGTGCGCAGCACGAGTCTTGGCACAGCAAAACACTTCCTTTGGCATGCCCTTTGCAGCCTCACTCCAAACGGGGCTCTCCGCTTCATCCATCCCCTGACTCCATACTAGCACCAACGGGCTGCTAAAGCGTTTCGCAGAAAACACCAACGGGCTGCGTTTCTGCGTTTTGCAGAAAACACCAAGGAACCTGTTTCTCACTCCAAGCACAAAGCGTGCGCAGCACGAGTCTTGGCACAGCAAAACACTTCCTTTGGCATGCCCTTTGCAGCCTCACTCCAAACGGGGCTCTCCGCTTCATCCATCCCCTGACTCCATACTAGCACCAACGGGCTGCGTTTCTGCGTTTCGCAGAAAACACCAAGGAACCTGTTTCTCACTCCAAGCACAAAGCGTGCGCAGCACGAGTCTTGGCACAGCAAAACACTTCCTTTGGCATGCCCTTTGCAGCCTCACTCCCGGGGCTCTCCGCTTCATCCATCCCCTGACTCCATACTAGCACCAACGGGCTGCTAAAGCGTTTCGCAGAAAACACCAAGGAACCTGTTTCTCACTCCAAGCACAAAGCGTGCGCAGCACGAGTCTTGGCACAGCAAAACACTTCCTTTGGCATGCCCTTTGCAGCCTCACTCCAAACGGGGCTCTCCGCTTCATCCATCCCCTGACTCCATACTAGCACCAACGGGCTGCTAAAGCGTTTCGCAGAAAACACCAAGGAACCTGTTTCTCACTCCAAGCACAAAGCGTGCGCAGCACGAGTCTTGGCACAGCAAAACACTTCCTTTGGCATGCCCTTTGCAGCCTCACTCCAAACGGGGCTCTCCGCTTCATCCATCCCCTGACTCCATACTAGCACCAACGGGCTGCTAAAGCGTTTCGCAGAAAACACCAAGGAACCTGTTTCTCACTCCAAGCACAAAGCGTGCGCAGCACGAGTCTTGGCACAGCAAAACACTTCCTTTGGCATGCCCTTTGCAGCCTCACTCCAAACGGGGCTCTCCGCTTCATCCATCCCCTGACTCCATACTAGCACCAACGGGCTGCTAAAGCGTTTCGCAGAAAACACCAAGGAACCTGTTTCTCACTCCAAGCACAAAGCGTGCGCAGCACGAGTCTTGGCACAGCAAAACACTTCCTTTGGCATGCCCTTTGCAGCCTCACTCCAAACGGGGCTCTCCGCTTCATCCATCCCCTGACTCCATACTAGCACCAACGGGCTGCTAAAGCGTTTCGCAGAAAACACCAAGGAACCTGTTTCTCACTCCAAGCACAAAGCGTGCGCAGCACGAGTCTTGGCACAGCAAAACACTTCCTTTGGCATGCCCTTTGCAGCGTCACTCCAAACGGGGCTCTCCGCTTCATCCATCCCCTGACTCCATACTAGCACCAACGGGCTGCTAAAGCGTTTCGCAGAAAACACCAAGGAACCTGTTTCTCACTCCAAGCACAAAGCGTGCGCAGCACGAGTCTTGGCACAGCAAAACACTTCCTTTGGCATGCCCTTTGCAGCCTCACTCCAAACGGGGCTCTCCGCTTCATCCATCCCCTGACTCCATACTAGCACCAACGGGCTGCTAAAGCGTTTCGCAGAAAACACCAAGGAACCTGTTTCTCACTCCAAGCACAAAGCGTGCGCAGCACGAGTCTTGGCACAGCAAAACACTTCCTTTGGCATGCCCTTTGCAGCCTCACTCCAAACGGGGCTCTCCGCTTCATCCATCCCCTGACTCCATACTAGCACCAACGGGCTGCTAAAGCGTTTCGCAGAAAACACCAAGGAACCTGTTTCTCACTCCAAGCACAAAGCGTGCGCAGCACGAGTCTTGGCACAGCAAAACACTTCCTTTGGCATGCCCTTTGCAGCCTCACTCCAAACGGGGCTCTCCGCTTCATCCATCCCCTGACTCCATACTAGCACCAACGGGCTGCTAAAGCGTTTCGCAGAAAACACCAAGGAACCTGTTTCTCACTCCAAGCACAAAGCGTGCGCAGCACGAGTCTTGGCACAGCAAAACACTTCCTTTGGCATGCCCTTTGCAGCCTCACTCCAAACGGGGCTCTCCGCTTCATCCATCCCCTGACTCCATACTAGCACCAACGGGCTGCTAAAGCGTTTCGCAGAAAACACCAAGGAACCTGTTTCTCACTCCAAGCACAAAGCGTGCGCAGCACGAGTCTTGGCACAGCAAAACACTTCCTTTGGCATGCCCTTTGCAGCCTCACTCCAAACGGGGCTCTCCGCTTCATCCATCCCCTGACTCCATACTAGCACCAACGGGCTGCTAAAGCGTTTCGCAGAAAACACCAAGGAACCTGTTTCTCACTCCAAGCACAAAGCGTGCGCAGCACGAGTCTTGGCACAGCAAAACACTTCCTTTGGCATGCCCTTTGCAGCCTCACTCCAAACGGGGCTCTCCGCTTCATCCATCCCCTGACTCCATACTAGCACCAACGGGCTGCTAAAGCGTTTCGCAGAAAACACCAAGGAACCTGTTTCTCACTCCAAGCACAAAGCGTGCGCAGCACGAGTCTTGGCACAGCAAAACACTTCCTTTGGCATGCCCTTTGCAGCCTCACTCCAAACGGGGCTCTCCGCTTCATCCATCCCCTGACTCCATACTAGCACCAACGGGCTGCTAAAGCGTTTCGCAGAAAACACCAAGGAACCTGTTTCTCACTCCAAGCACAAAGCGTGCGCAGCACGAGTCTTGGCACAGCAAAACACTTCCTTTGGCATGCCCTTTGCAGCCTCACTCCAAACGGGGCTCTCCGCTTCATCCATCCCCTGACTCCATACTAGCACCAACGGGCTGCTAAAGCGTTTCGCAGAAAACACCAAGGAACCTGTTTCTCACTCCAAGCACAAAGCGTGCGCAGCACGAGTCTTGGCACAGCAAAACACTTCCTTTGGCATGCCCTTTGCAGCCTCACTCCAAACGGGGCTCTCCGCTTCATCCATCCCCTGACTCCATACTAGCACCAACGGGCTGCTAAAGCGTTTCGCAGAAAACACCAAGGAACCTGTTTCTCACTCCAAGCACAAAGCGTGCGCAGCACGAGTCTTGGCACAGCAAAACACTTCCTTTGGCATGCCCTTTGCAGCCTCACTCCAAACGGGGCTCTCCGCTTCATCCATCCCCTGACTCCATACTAGCACCAACGGGCTGCTAAAGCGTTTCGCAGAAAACACCAAGGAACCTGTTTCTCACTCCAAGCACAAAGCGTGCGCAGCACGAGTCTTGGCACAGCAAAACACTTCCTTTGGCATGCCCTTTGCAGCCTCACTCCAAACGGGGCTCTCCGCTTCATCCATCCCCTGACTCCATACTAGCACCAACGGGCTGCTAAAGCGTTTCGCAGAAAACACCAAGGAACCTGTTTCTCACTCCAAGCACAAAGCGTGCGCAGCACGAGTCTTGGCACAGCAAAACACTTCCTTTGGCATGCCCTTTGCAGCCTCACTCCAAACGGGGCTCTCCGCTTCATCCATCCCCTGACTCCATACTAGCACCAACGGGCTGCTAAAGCGTTTCGCAGAAAACACCAAGGAACCTGTTTCTCACTCCAAGCACAAAGCGTGCGCAGCACGAGTCTTGGCACAGCAAAACACTTCCTTTGGCATGCCCTTTGCAGCCTCACTCCAAACGGGGCTCTCCGCTTCATCCATCCCCTGACTCCATACTAGCACCAACGGGCTGCTAAAGCGTTTCGCAGAAAACACCAAGGAACCTGTTTCTCACTCCAAGCACAAAGCGTGCGCAGCACGAGTCTTGGCACAGCAAAACACTTCCTTTGGCATGCCCTTTGCAGCCTCACTCCAAACGGGGCTCTCCGCTTCATCCATCCCCTGACTCCATACTAGCACCAACGGGCTGCTAAAGCGTTTCGCAGAAAACACCAAGGAACCTGTTTCTCACTCCAAGCACAAAGCGTGCGCAGCACGAGTCTTGGCACAGCAAAACACTTCCTTTGGCATGCCCTTTGCAGCCTCACTCCAAACGGGGCTCTCCGCTTCATCCATCCCCTGACTCCATACTAGCACCAACGGGCTGCTAAAGCGTTTCGCAGAAAACACCAAGGAACCTGTTTCTCACTCCAAGCACAAAGCGTGCGCAGCACGAGTCTTGGCACAGCAAAACACTTCCTTTGGCATGCCCTTTGCAGCCTCACTCCAAACGGGGCTCTCCGCTTCATCCATCCCCTGACTCCATACTAGCACCAACGGGCTGCTAAAGCGTTTCGCAGAAAACACCAAGGAACCTGTTTCTCACTCCAAGCACAAAGCGTGCGCAGCACGAGTCTTGGCACAGCAAAACACTTCCTTTGGCATGCCCTTTGCAGCCTCACTCCAAACGGGGCTCTCCGCTTCATCCATCCCCTGACTCCATACTAGCACCAACGGGCTGCTAAAGCGTTTCGCAGAAAACACCAAGGAACCTGTTTCTCACTCCAAGCACAAAGCGTGCGCAGCACGAGTCTTGGCACAGCAAAACACTTCCTTTGGCATGCCCTTTGCAGCCTCACTCCAAACGGGGCTCTCCGCTTCATCCATCCCCTGACTCCATACTAGCACCAACGGGCTGCTAAAGCGTTTCGCAGAAAACACCAAGGAACCTGTTTCTCACTCCAAGCACAAAGCGTGCGCAGCACGAGTCTTGGCACAGCAAAACACTTCCTTTGGCATGCCCTTTGCAGCCTCACTCCAAACGGGGCTCTCCGCTTCATCCATCCCCTGACTCCATACTAGCACCAACGGGCTGCTAAAGCGTTTCGCAGAAAACACCAAGGAACCTGTTTCTCACTCCAAGCACAAAGCGTGCGCAGCACGAGTCTTGGCACAGCAAAACACTTCCTTTGGCATGCCCTTTGCAGCCTCACTCCAAACGGGGCTCTCCGCTTCATCCATCCCCTGACTCCATACTAGCACCAACGGGCTGCTAAAGCGTTTCGCAGAAAACACCAAGGAACCTGTTTCTCACTCCAAGCACAAAGCGTGCGCAGCACGAGTCTTGGCACAGCAAAACACTTCCTTTGGCATGCCCTTTGCAGCCTCACTCCAAACGGGGCTCTCCGCTTCATCCATCCCCTGACTCCATACTAGCACCAACGGGCTGCTAAAGCGTTTCGCAGAAAACACCAAGGAACCTGTTTCTCACTCCAAGCACAAAGCGTGCGCAGCACGAGTCTTGGCACAGCAAAACACTTCCTTTGGCATGCCCTTTGCAGCCTCACTCCAAACGGGGCTCTCCGCTTCATCCATCCCCTGACTCCATACTAGCACCAACGGGCTGCTAAAGCGTTTCGCAGAAAACACCAAGGAACCTGTTTCTCACTCCAAGCACAAAGCGTGCGCAGCACGAGTCTTGGCACAGCAAAACACTTCCTTTGGCATGCCCTTTGCAGCCTCACTCCAAACGGGGCTCTCCGCTTCATCCATCCCCTGACTCCATACTAGCACCAACGGGCTGCTAAAGCGTTTCGCAGAAAACACCAAGGAACCTGTTTCTCACTCCAAGCACAAAGCGTGCGCAGCACGAGTCTTGGCACAGCAAAACACTTCCTTTGGCATGCCCTTTGCAGCCTCACTCCAAACGGGGCTCTCCGCTTCATCCATCCCCTGACTCCATACTAGCACCAACGGGCTGCTAAAGCGTTTCGCAGAAAACACCAAGGAACCTGTTTCTCACTCCAAGCACAAAGCGTGCGCAGCACGAGTCTTGGCACAGCAAAACACTTCCTTTGGCATGCCCTTTGCAGCCTCACTCCAAACGGGGCTCTCCGCTTCATCCATCCCCTGACTCCATACTAGCACCAACGGGCTGCTAAAGCGTTTCGCAGAAAACACCAAGGAACCTGTTTCTCACTCCAAGCACAAAGCGTGCGCAGCACGAGTCTTGGCACAGCAAAACACTTCCTTTGGCATGCCCTTTGCAGCCTCACTCCAAACGGGGCTCTCCGCTTCATCCATCCCCTGACTCCATACTAGCACCAACGGGCTGCTAAAGCGTTTCGCAGAAAACACCAAGGAACCTGTTTCTCACTCCAAGCACAAAGCGTGCGCAGCACGAGTCTTGGCACAGCAAAACACTTCCTTTGGCATGCCCTTTGCAGCCTCACTCCAAACGGGGCTCTCCGCTTCATCCATCCCCTGACTCCATACTAGCACCAACGGGCTGCTAAAGCGTTTCGCAGAAAACACCAAGGAACCTGTTTCTCACTCCAAGCACAAAGCGTGCGCAGCACGAGTCTTGGCACAGCAAAACACTTCCTTTGGCATGCCCTTTGCAGCCTCACTCCAAACGGGGCTCTCCGCTTCATCCATCCCCTGACTCCATACTAGCACCAACGGGCTGCTAAAGCGTTTCGCAGAAAACACCAAGGAACCTGTTTCTCACTCCAAGCACAAAGCGTGCGCAGCACGAGTCTTGGCACAGCAAAACACTTCCTTTGGCATGCCCTTTGCAGCCTCACTCCAAACGGGGCTCTCCGCTTCATCCATCCCCTGACTCCATACTAGCACCAACGGGCTGCTAAAGCGTTTCGCAGAAAACACCAAGGAACCTGTTTCTCACTCCAAGCACAAAGCGTGCGCAGCACGAGTCTTGGCACAGCAAAACACTTCCTTTGGCATGCCCTTTGCAGCCTCACTCCAAACGGGGCTCTCCGCTTCATCCATCCCCTGACTCCATACTAGCACCAACGGGCTGCTAAAGCGTTTCGCAGAAAACACCAAGGAACCTGTTTCTCACTCCAAGCACAAAGCGTGCGCAGCACGAGTCTTGGCACAGCAAAACACTTCCTTTGGCATGCCCTTTGCAGCCTCACTCCAAACGGGGCTCTCCGCTTCATCCATCCCCTGACTCCATACTAGCACCAACGGGCTGCTAAAGCGTTTCGCAGAAAACACCAAGGAACCTGTTTCTCACTCCAAGCACAAAGCGTGCGCAGCACGAGTCTTGGCACAGCAAAACACTTCCTTTGGCATGCCCTTTGCAGCCTCACTCCAAACGGGGCTCTCCGCTTCATCCATCCCCTGACTCCATACTAGCACCAACGGGCTGCTAAAGCGTTTCGCAGAAAACACCAAGGAACCTGTTTCTCACTCCAAGCACAAAGCGTGCGCAGCACGAGTCTTGGCACAGCAAAACACTTCCTTTGGCATGCCCTTTGCAGCCTCACTCCAAACGGGGCTCTCCGCTTCATCCATCCCCTGACTCCATACTAGCACCAACGGGCTGCTAAAGCGTTTCGCAGAAAACACCAAGGAACCTGTTTCTCACTCCAAGCACAAAGCGTGCGCAGCACGAGTCTTGGCACAGCAAAACACTTCCTTTGGCATGCCCTTTGCAGCCTCACTCCAAACGGGGCTCTCCGCTTCATCCATCCCCTGACTCCATACTAGCACCAACGGGCTGCTAAAGCGTTTCGCAGAAAACACCAAGGAACCTGTTTCTCACTCCAAGCACAAAGCGTGCGCAGCACGAGTCTTGGCACAGCAAAACACTTCCTTTGGCATGCCCTTTGCAGCCTCACTCCAAACGGGGCTCTCCGCTTCATCCATCCCCTGACTCCATACTAGCACCAACGGGCTGCTTAAGCGTTTCGCAGAAAACACCAAGGAACCTGTTTCTCACTCCAAGCACAAAGCGTGCGCAGCACGAGTCTTGGCACAGCAAAACACTTCCTTTGGCATGCCCTTTGCAGCCTCACTCCAAACGGGGCTCTCCGCTTCATCCATCCCCTGACTCCATACTAGCACCAACGGGCTGCTAAAGCGTTTCGCAGAAAACACCAAGGAACCTGTTTCTCACTCCAAGCACAAAGCGTGCGCAGCACGAGTCTTGGCACAGCAAAACACTTCCTTTGGCATGCCCTTTGCAGCCTCACTCCAAACGGGGCTCTCCGCTTCATCCATCCCCTGACTCCATACTAGCACCAACGGGCTGCTAAAGCGTTTCGCAGAAAACACCAAGGAACCTGTTTCTCACTCCAAGCACAAAGCGTGCGCAGCACGAGTCTTGGCACAGCAAAACACTTCCTTTGGCATGCCCTTTGCAGCCTCACTCCAAACGGGGCTCTCCGCTTCATCCATCCCCTGACTCCATACTAGCACCAACGGGCTGCTAAAGCGTTTCGCAGAAAACACCAAGGAACCTGTTTCTCACTCCAAGCACAAAGCGTGCGCAGCACGAGTCTTGGCACAGCAAAACACTTCCTTTGGCATGCCCTTTGCAGCCTCACTCCAAACGGGGCTCTCCGCTTCATCCATCCCCTGACTCCATACTAGCACCAACGGGCTGCTAAAGCGTTTCGCAGAAAACACCAAGGAACCTGTTTCTCACTCCAAGCACAAAGCGTGCGCAGCACGAGTCTTGGCACAGCAAAACACTTCCTTTGGCATGCCCTTTGCAGCCTCACTCCAAACGGGGCTCTCCGCTTCATCCATCCCCTGACTCCATACTAGCACCAACGGGCTGCTAAAGCGTTTCGCAGAAAACACCAAGGAACCTGTTTCTCACTCCAAGCACAAAGCGTGCGCAGCACGAGTCTTGGCACAGCAAAACACTTCCTTTGGCATGCCCTTTGCAGCCTCACTCCAAACGGGGCTCTCCGCTTCATCCATCCCCTGACTCCATACTAGCACCAACGGGCTGCTAAAGCGTTTCGCAGAAAACACCAAGGAACCTGTTTCTCACTCCAAGCACAAAGCGTGCGCAGCACGAGTCTTGGCACAGCAAAACACTTCCTTTGGCATGCCCTTTGCAGCCTCACTCCAAACGGGGCTCTCCGCTTCATCCATCCCCTGACTCCATACTAGCACCAACGGGCTGCTAAAGCGTTTCGCAGAAAACACCAAGGAACCTGTTTCTCACTCCAAGCACAAAGCGTGCGCAGCACGAGTCTTGGCACAGCAAAACACTTCCTTTGGCATGCCCTTTGCAGCCTCACTCCAAACGGGGCTCTCCGCTTCATCCATCCCCTGACTCCATACTAGCACCAACGGGCTGCTAAAGCGTTTCGCAGAAAACACCAAGGAACCTGTTTCTCACTCCAAGCACAAAGCGTGCGCAGCACGAGTCTTGGCACAGCAAAACACTTCCTTTGGCATGCCCTTTGCAGCCTCACTCCAAACGGGGCTCTCCGCTTCATCCATCCCCTGACTCCATACTAGCACCAACGGGCTGCGTAATGCGTTTCGCAGAAAACACCAAGGAACCTGTTTCTCACTCCAAGCACAAAGCGTGCGCAGCACGAGTCTTGGCACAGCAAAACACTTCCTTTGGCATGCCCTTTGCAGCCTCACTCCAAACGGGGCTCTCCGCTTCATCCATCCCCTGACTCCATACTAGCACCAACGGGCTGCTAAAGCGTTTCGCAGAAAACACCAAGGAACCTGTTTCTCACTCCAAGCACAAAGCGTGCGCAGCACGAGTCTTGGCACAGCAAAACACTTCCTTTGGCATGCCCTTTGCAGCCTCACTCCAAACGGGGCTCTCCGCTTCATCCATCCCCTGACTCCATACTAGCACCAACGGGCTGCTAAAGCGTTTCGCAGAAAACACCAAGGAACCTGTTTCTCACTCCAAGCACAAAGCGTGCGCAGCACGAGTCTTGGCACAGCAAAACACTTCCTTTGGCATGCCCTTTGCAGCCTCACTCCAAACGGGGCTCTCCGCTTCATCCATCCCCTGACTCCATACTAGCACCAACGGGCTGCTAAAGCGTTTCGCAGAAAACACCAAGGAACCTGTTTCTCACTCCAAGCACAAAGCGTGCGCAGCACGAGTCTTGGCACAGCAAAACACTTCCTTTGGCATGCCCTTTGCAGCCTCACTCCAAACGGGGCTCTCCGCTTCATCCATCCCCTGACTCCATACTAGCACCAACGGGCTGCTAAAGCGTTTCGCAGAAAACACCAAGGAACCTGTTTCTCACTCCAAGCACAAAGCGTGCGCAGCACGAGTCTTGGCACAGCAAAACACTTCCTTTGGCATGCCCTTTGCAGCCTCACTCCAAACGGGGCTCTCCGCTTCATCCATCCCCTGACTCCATACTAGCACCAACGGGCTGCTAAAGCGTTTCGCAGAAAACACCAAGGAACCTGTTTCTCACTCCAAGCACAAAGCGTGCGCAGCACGAGTCTTGGCACAGCAAAACACTTCCTTTGGCATGCCCTTTGCAGCCTCACTCCAAACGGGGCTCTCCGCTTCATCCATCCCCTGACTCCATACTAGCACCAACGGGCTGCTAAAGCGTTTCGCAGAAAACACCAAGGAACCTGTTTCTCACTCCAAGCACAAAGCGTGCGCAGCACGAGTCTTGGCACAGCAAAACACTTCCTTTGGCATGCCCTTTGCAGCCTCACTCCAAACGGGGCTCTCCGCTTCATCCATCCCCTGACTCCATACTAGCACCAACGGGCTGCTAAAGCGTTTCGCAGAAAACACCAAGGAACCTGTTTCTCACTCCAAGCACAAAGCGTGCGCAGCACGAGTCTTGGCACAGCAAAACACTTCCTTTGGCATGCCCTTTGCAGCCTCACTCCAAACGGGGCTCTCCGCTTCATCCATCCCCTGACTCCATACTAGCACCAACGGGCTGCTAAAGCGTTTCGCAGAAAACACCAAGGAACCTGTTTCTCACTCCAAGCACAAAGCGTGCGCAGCACGAGTCTTGGCACAGCAAAACACTTCCTTTGGCATGCCCTTTGCAGCCTCACTCCAAACGGGGCTCTCCGCTTCATCCATCCCCTGACTCCATACTAGCACCAACGGGCTGCTAAAGCGTTTCGCAGAAAACACCAAGGAACCTGTTTCTCACTCCAAGCACAAAGCGTGCGCAGCACGAGTCTTGGCACAGCAAAACACTTCCTTTGGCATGCCCTTTGCAGCCTCACTCCAAACGGGGCTCTCCGCTTCATCCATCCCCTGACTCCATACTAGCACCAACGGGCTGCTAAAGCGTTTCGCAGAAAACACCAAGGAACCTGTTTCTCACTCCAAGCACAAAGCGTGCGCAGCACGAGTCTTGGCACTGCAAAACACTTCCTTTGGCATGCCCTTTGCAGCCTCACTCCAAACGGGGCTCTCCGCTTCATCCATCCCCTGACTCCATACTAGCACCAACGGGCTGCTAAAGCGTTTCGCAGAAAACACCAAGGAACCTGTTTCTCACTCCAAGCACAAAGCGTGCGCAGCACGAGTCTTGGCACAGCAAAACACTTCCTTTGGCATGCCCTTTGCAGCCTCACTCCAAACGGGGCTCTCCGCTTCATCCATCCCCTGACTCCATACTAGCACCAACGGGCTGCTAAAGCGTTTCGCAGAAAACACCAAGGAACCTGTTTCTCACTCCAAGCACAAAGCGTGCGCAGCACGAGTCTTGGCACAGCAAAACACTTCCTTTGGCATGCCCTTTGCAGCCTCACTCCAAACGGGGCTCTCCGCTTCATCCATCCCCTGACTCCATACTAGCACCAACGGGCTGCTAAAGCGTTTCGCAGAAAACACCAAGGAACCTGTTTCTCACTCCAAGCACAAAGCGTGCGCAGCACGAGTCTTGGCACAGCAAAACACTTCCTTTGGCATGCCCTTTGCAGCCTCACTCCAAACGGGGCTCTCCGCTTCATCCATCCCCTGACTCCATACTAGCACCAACGGGCTGCTAAAGCGTTTCGCAGAAAACACCAAGGAACCTGTTTCTCACTCCAAGCACAAAGCGTGCGCAGCACGAGTCTTGGCACAGCAAAACACTTCCTTTGGCATGCCCTTTGCAGCCTCACTCCAAACGGGGCTCTCCGCTTCATCCATCCCCTGACTCCATACTAGCACCAACGGGCTGCTAAAGCGTTTCGCAGAAAACACCAAGGAACCTGTTTCTCACTCCAAGCACAAAGCGTGCGCAGCACGAGTCTTGGCACAGCAAAACACTTCCTTTGGCATGCCCTTTGCAGCCTCACTCCAAACGGGGCTCTCCGCTTCATCCATCCCCTGACTCCATACTAGCACCAACGGGCTGCTAAAGCGTTTCGCAGAAAACACCAAGGAACCTGTTTCTCACTCCAAGCACAAAGCGTGCGCAGCACGAGTCTTGGCACAGCAAAACACTTCCTTTGGCATGCCCTTTGCAGCCTCACTCCAAACGGGGCTCTCCGCTTCATCCATCCCCTGACTCCATACTAGCACCAACGGGCTGCTAAAGCGTTTCGCAGAAAACACCAAGGAACCTGTTTCTCACTCCAAGCACAAAGCGTGCGCAGCACGAGTCTTGGCACAGCAAAACACTTCCTTTGGCATGCCCTTTGCAGCCTCACTCCAAACGGGGCTCTCCGCTTCATCCATCCCCTGACTCCATACTAGCACCAACGGGCTGCTAAAGCGTTTCGCAGAAAACACCAAGGAACCTGTTTCTCACTCCAAGCACAAAGCGTGCGCAGCACGAGTCTTGGCACAGCAAAACACTTCCTTTGGCATGCCCTTTGCAGCCTCACTCCAAACGGGGCTCTCCGCTTCATCCATCCCCTGACTCCATACTAGCACCAACGGGCTGCTAAAGCGTTTCGCAGAAAACACCAAGGAACCTGTTTCTCACTCCAAGCACAAAGCGTGCGCAGCACGAGTCTTGGCACAGCAAAACACTTCCTTTGGCATGCCCTTTGCAGCCTCACTCCAAACGGGGCTCTCCGCTTCATCCATCCCCTGACTCCATACTAGCACCAACGGGCTGCTAAAGCGTTTCGCAGAAAACACCAAGGAACCTGTTTCTCACTCCAAGCACAAAGCGTGCGCAGCACGAGTCTTGGCACAGCAAAACACTTCCTTTGGCATGCCCTTTGCAGCCTCACTCCAAACGGGGCTCTCCGCTTCATCCATCCCCTGACTCCATACTAGCACCAACGGGCTGCTAAAGCGTTTCGCAGAAAACACCAAGGAACCTGTTTCTCACTCCAAGCACAAAGCGTGCGCAGCACGAGTCTTGGCACAGCAAAACACTTCCTTTGGCATGCCCTTTGCAGCCTCACTCCAAACGGGGCTCTCCGCTTCATCCATCCCCTGACTCCATACTAGCACCAACGGGCTGCTAAAGCGTTTCGCAGAAAACACCAAGGAACCTGTTTCTCACTCCAAGCACAAAGCGTGCGCAGCACGAGTCTTGGCACAGCAAAACACTTCCTTTGGCATGCCCTTTGCAGCCTCACTCCAAACGGGGCTCTCCGCTTCATCCATCCCCTGACTCCATACTAGCACCAACGGGCTGCTAAAGCGTTTCGCAGAAAACACCAAGGAACCTGTTTCTCACTCCAAGCACAAAGCGTGCGCAGCACGAGTCTTGGCACAGCAAAACACTTCCTTTGGCATGCCCTTTGCAGCCTCACTCCAAACGGGGCTCTCCGCTTCATCCATCCCCTGACTCCATACTAGCACCAACGGGCTGCTAAAGCGTTTCGCAGAAAACACCAAGGAACCTGTTTCTCACTCCAAGCACAAAGCGTGCGCAGCACGAGTCTTGGCACAGCAAAACACTTCCTTTGGCATGCCCTTTGCAGCCTCACTCCAAACGGGGCTCTCCGCTTCATCCATCCCCTGACTCCATACTAGCACCAACGGGCTGCTAAAGCGTTTCGCAGAAAACACCAAGGAACCTGTTTCTCACTCCAAGCACAAAGCGTGCGCAGCACGAGTCTTGGCACAGCAAAACACTTCCTTTGGCATGCCCTTTGCAGCCTCACTCCAAACGGGGCTCTCCGCTTCATCCATCCCCTGACTCCATACTAGCACCAACGGGCTGCTAAAGCGTTTCGCAGAAAACACCAAGGAACCTGTTTCTCACTCCAAGCACAAAGCGTGCGCAGCACGAGTCTTGGCACAGCAAAACACTTCCTTTGGCATGCCCTTTGCAGCCTCACTCCAAACGGGGCTCTCCGCTTCATCCATCCCCTGACTCCATACTAGCACCAACGGGCTGCTAAAGCGTTTCGCAGAAAACACCAAGGAACCTGTTTCTCACTCCAAGCACAAAGCGTGCGCAGCACGAGTCTTGGCACAGCAAAACACTTCCTTTGGCATGCCCTTTGCAGCCTCACTCCAAACGGGGCTCTCCGCTTCATCCATCCCCTGACTCCATACTAGCACCAACGGGCTGCTAAAGCGTTTCGCAGAAAACACCAAGGAACCTGTTTCTCACTCCAAGCACAAAGCGTGCGCAGCACGAGTCTTGGCACAGCAAAACACTTCCTTTGGCATGCCCTTTGCAGCCTCACTCCAAACGGGGCTCTCCGCTTCATCCATCCCCTGACTCCATACTAGCACCAACGGGCTGCTAAAGCGTTTCGCAGAAAACACCAAGGAACCTGTTTCTCACTCCAAGCACAAAGCGTGCGCAGCACGAGTCTTGGCACAGCAAAACACTTCCTTTGGCATGCCCTTTGCAGCCTCACTCCAAACGGGGCTCTCCGCTTCATCCATCCCCTGACTCCATACTAGCACCAACGGGCTGCTAAAGCGTTTCGCAGAAAACACCAAGGAACCTGTTTCTCACTCCAAGCACAAAGCGTGCGCAGCACGAGTCTTGGCACAGCAAAACACTTCCTTTGGCATGCCCTTTGCAGCCTCACTCCAAACGGGGCTCTCCGCTTCATCCATCCCCTGACTCCATACTAGCACCAACGGGCTGCTAAAGCGTTTCGCAGAAAACACCAAGGAACCTGTTTCTCACTCCAAGCACAAAGCGTGCGCAGCACGAGTCTTGGCACAGCAAAACACTTCCTTTGGCATGCCCTTTGCAGCCTCACTCCAAACGGGGCTCTCCGCTTCATCCATCCCCTGACTCCATACTAGCACCAACGGGCTGCTAAAGCGTTTCGCAGAAAACACCAAGGAACCTGTTTCTCACTCCAAGCACAAAGCGTGCGCAGCACGAGTCTTGGCACAGCAAAACACTTCCTTTGGCATGCCCTTTGCAGCCTCACTCCAAACGGGGCTCTCCGCTTCATCCATCCCCTGACTCCATACTAGCACCAACGGGCTGCTAAAGCGTTTCGCAGAAAACACCAAGGAACCTGTTTCTCACTCCAAGCACAAAGCGTGCGCAGCACGAGTCTTGGCACAGCAAAACACTTCCTTTGGCATGCCCTTTGCAGCCTCACTCCAAACGGGGCTCTCCGCTTCATCCATCCCCTGACTCCATACTAGCACCAACGGGCTGCTAAAGCGTTTCGCAGAAAACACCAAGGAACCTGTTTCTCACTCCAAGCACAAAGCGTGCGCAGCACGAGTCTTGGCACAGCAAAACACTTCCTTTGGCATGCCCTTTGCAGCCTCACTCCAAACGGGGCTCTCCGCTTCATCCATCCCCTGACTCCATACTAGCACCAACGGGCTGCTAAAGCGTTTCGCAGAAAACACCAAGGAACCTGTTTCTCACTCCAAGCACAAAGCGTGCGCAGCACGAGTCTTGGCACAGCAAAACACTTCCTTTGGCATGCCCTTTGCAGCCTCACTCCAAACGGGGCTCTCCGCTTCATCCATCCCCTGACTCCATACTAGCACCAACGGGCTGCTAAAGCGTTTCGCAGAAAACACCAAGGAACCTGTTTCTCACTCCAAGCACAAAGCGTGCGCAGCACGAGTCTTGGCACAGCAAAACACTTCCTTTGGCATGCCCTTTGCAGCCTCACTCCAAACGGGGCTCTCCGCTTCATCCATCCCCTGACTCCATACTAGCACCAACGGGCTGCTAAAGCGTTTCGCAGAAAACACCAAGGAACCTGTTTCTCACTCCAAGCACAAAGCGTGCGCAGCACGAGTCTTGGCACAGCAAAACACTTCCTTTGGCATGCCCTTTGCAGCCTCACTCCAAACGGGGCTCTCCGCTTCATCCATCCCCTGACTCCATACTAGCACCAACGGGCTGCTAAAGCGTTTCGCAGAAAACACCAAGGAACCTGTTTCTCACTCCAAGCACAAAGCGTGCGCAGCACGAGTCTTGGCACAGCAAAACACTTCCTTTGGCATGCCCTTTGCAGCCTCACTCCAAACGGGGCTCTCCGCTTCATCCATCCCCTGACTCCATACTAGCACCAACGGGCTGCTAAAGCGTTTCGCAGAAAACACCAAGGAACCTGTTTCTCACTCCAAGCACAAAGCGTGCGCAGCACGAGTCTTGGCACAGCAAAACACTTCCTTTGGCATGCCCTTTGCAGCCTCACTCCAAACGGGGCTCTCCGCTTCATCCATCCCCTGACTCCATACTAGCACCAACGGGCTGCTAAAGCGTTTCGCAGAAAACACCAAGGAACCTGTTTCTCACTCCAAGCACAAAGCGTGCGCAGCACGAGTCTTGGCACAGCAAAACACTTCCTTTGGCATGCCCTTTGCAGCCTCACTCCAAACGGGGCTCTCCGCTTCATCCATCCCCTGACTCCATACTAGCACCAACGGGCTGCTAAAGCGTTTCGCAGAAAACACCAAGGAACCTGTTTCTCACTCCAAGCACAAAGCGTGCGCAGCACGAGTCTTGGCACAGCAAAACACTTCCTTTGGCATGCCCTTTGCAGCCTCACTCCAAACGGGGCTCTCCGCTTCATCCATCCCCTGACTCCATACTAGCACCAACGGGCTGCTAAAGCGTTTCGCAGAAAACACCAAGGAACCTGTTTCTCACTCCAAGCACAAAGCGTGCGCAGCACGAGTCTTGGCACAGCAAAACACTTCCTTTGGCATGCCCTTTGCAGCCTCACTCCAAACGGGGCTCTCCGCTTCATCCATCCCCTGACTCCATACTAGCACCAACGGGCTGCTAAAGCGTTTCGCAGAAAACACCAAGGAACCTGTTTCTCACTCCAAGCACAAAGCGTGCGCAGCACGAGTCTTGGCACAGCAAAACACTTCCTTTGGCATGCCCTTTGCAGCCTCACTCCAAACGGGGCTCTCCGCTTCATCCATCCCCTGACTCCATACTAGCACCAACGGGCTGCTAAAGCGTTTCGCAGAAAACACCAAGGAACCTGTTTCTCACTCCAAGCACAAAGCGTGCGCAGCACGAGTCTTGGCACAGCAAAACACTTCCTTTGGCATGCCCTTTGCAGCCTCACTCCAAACGGGGCTCTCCGCTTCATCCATCCCCTGACTCCATACTAGCACCAACGGGCTGCTAAAGCGTTTCGCAGAAAACACCAAGGAACCTGTTTCTCACTCCAAGCACAAAGCGTGCGCAGCACGAGTCTTGGCACAGCAAAACACTTCCTTTGGCATGCCCTTTGCAGCCTCACTCCAAACGGGGCTCTCCGCTTCATCCATCCCCTGACTCCATACTAGCACCAACGGGCTGCTAAAGCGTTTCGCAGAAAACACCAAGGAACCTGTTTCTCACTCCAAGCACAAAGCGTGCGCAGCACGAGTCTTGGCACAGCAAAACACTTCCTTTGGCATGCCCTTTGCAGCCTCACTCCAAACGGGGCTCTCCGCTTCATCCATCCCCTGACTCCATACTAGCACCAACGGGCTGCTAAAGCGTTTCGCAGAAAACACCAAGGAACCTGTTTCTCACTCCAAGCACAAAGCGTGCGCAGCACGAGTCTTGGCACAGCAAAACACTTCCTTTGGCATGCCCTTTGCAGCCTCACTCCAAACGGGGCTCTCCGCTTCATCCATCCCCTGACTCCATACTAGCACCAACGGGCTGCTAAAGCGTTTCGCAGAAAACACCAAGGAACCTGTTTCTCACTCCAAGCACAAAGCGTGCGCAGCACGAGTCTTGGCACAGCAAAACACTTCCTTTGGCATGCCCTTTGCAGCCTCACTCCAAACGGGGCTCTCCGCTTCATCCATCCCCTGACTCCATACTAGCACCAACGGGCTGCTAAAGCGTTTCGCAGAAAACACCAAGGAACCTGTTTCTCACTCCAAGCACAAAGCGTGCGCAGCACGAGTCTTGGCACAGCAAAACACTTCCTTTGGCATGCCCTTTGCAGCCTCACTCCAAACGGGGCTCTCCGCTTCATCCATCCCCTGACTCCATACTAGCACCAACGGGCTGCTAAAGCGTTTCGCAGAAAACACCAAGGAACCTGTTTCTCACTCCAAGCACAAAGCGTGCGCAGCACGAGTCTTGGCACAGCAAAACACTTCCTTTGGCATGCCCTTTGCAGCCTCACTCCAAACGGGGCTCTCCGCTTCATCCATCCCCTGACTCCATACTAGCACCAACGGGCTGCTAAAGCGTTTCGCAGAAAACACCAAGGAACCTGTTTCTCACTCCAAGCACAAAGCGTGCGCAGCACGAGTCTTGGCACAGCAAAACACTTCCTTTGGCATGCCCTTTGCAGCCTCACTCCAAACGGGGCTCTCCGCTTCATCCATCCCCTGACTCCATACTAGCACCAACGGGCTGCTAAAGCGTTTCGCAGAAAACACCAAGGAACCTGTTTCTCACTCCAAGCACAAAGCGTGCGCAGCACGAGTCTTGGCACAGCAAAACACTTCCTTTGGCATGCCCTTTGCAGCCTCACTCCAAACGGGGCTCTCCGCTTCATCCATCCCCTGACTCCATACTAGCACCAACGGGCTGCTAAAGCGTTTCGCAGAAAACACCAAGGAACCTGTTTCTCACTCCAAGCACAAAGCGTGCGCAGCACGAGTCTTGGCACAGCAAAACACTTCCTTTGGCATGCCCTTTGCAGCCTCACTCCAAACGGGGCTCTCCGCTTCATCCATCCCCTGACTCCATACTAGCACCAACGGGCTGCTAAAGCGTTTCGCAGAAAACACCAAGGAACCTGTTTCTCACTCCAAGCACAAAGCGTGCGCAGCACGAGTCTTGGCACAGCAAAACACTTCCTTTGGCATGCCCTTTGCAGCCTCACTCCAAACGGGGCTCTCCGCTTCATCCATCCCCTGACTCCATACTAGCACCAACGGGCTGCTAAAGCGTTTCGCAGAAAACACCAAGGAACCTGTTTCTCACTCCAAGCACAAAGCGTGCGCAGCACGAGTCTTGGCACAGCAAAACACTTCCTTTGGCATGCCCTTTGCAGCCTCACTCCAAACGGGGCTCTCCGCTTCATCCATCCCCTGACTCCATACTAGCACCAACGGGCTGCTAAAGCGTTTCGCAGAAAACACCAAGGAACCTGTTTCTCACTCCAAGCACAAAGCGTGCGCAGCACGAGTCTTGGCACAGCAAAACACTTCCTTTGGCATGCCCTTTGCAGCCTCACTCCAAACGGGGCTCTCCGCTTCATCCATCCCCTGACTCCATACTAGCACCAACGGGCTGCTAAAGCGTTTCGCAGAAAACACCAAGGAACCTGTTTCTCACTCCAAGCACAAAGCGTGCGCAGCACGAGTCTTGGCACAGCAAAACACTTCCTTTGGCATGCCCTTTGCAGCCTCACTCCAAACGGGGCTCTCCGCTTCATCCATCCCCTGACTCCATACTAGCACCAACGGGCTGCTAAAGCGTTTCGCAGAAAACACCAAGGAACCTGTTTCTCACTCCAAGCACAAAGCGTGCGCAGCACGAGTCTTGGCACAGCAAAACACTTCCTTTGGCATGCCCTTTGCAGCCTCACTCCAAACGGGGCTCTCCGCTTCATCCATCCCCTGACTCCATACTAGCACCAACGGGCTGCTAAAGCGTTTCGCAGAAAACACCAAGGAACCTGTTTCTCACTCCAAGCACAAAGCGTGCGCAGCACGAGTCTTGGCACAGCAAAACACTTCCTTTGGCATGCCCTTTGCAGCCTCACTCCAAACGGGGCTCTCCGCTTCATCCATCCCCTGACTCCATACTAGCACCAACGGGCTGCTAAAGCGTTTCGCAGAAAACACCAAGGAACCTGTTTCTCACTCCAAGCACAAAGCGTGCGCAGCACGAGTCTTGGCACAGCAAAACACTTCCTTTGGCATGCCCTTTGCAGCCTCACTCCAAACGGGGCTCTCCGCTTCATCCATCCCCTGACTCCATACTAGCACCAACGGGCTGCTAAAGCGTTTCGCAGAAAACACCAAGGAACCTGTTTCTCACTCCAAGCACAAAGCGTGCGCAGCACGAGTCTTGGCACAGCAAAACACTTCCTTTGGCATGCCCTTTGCAGCCTCACTCCAAACGGGGCTCTCCGCTTCATCCATCCCCTGACTCCATACTAGCACCAACGGGCTGCTAAAGCGTTTCGCAGAAAACACCAAGGAACCTGTTTCTCACTCCAAGCACAAAGCGTGCGCAGCACGAGTCTTGGCACAGCAAAACACTTCCTTTGGCATGCCCTTTGCAGCCTCACTCCAAACGGGGCTCTCCGCTTCATCCATCCCCTGACTCCATACTAGCTCCAACGGGCTGCTAAAGCGTTTCGCAGAAAACACAAAGGAACCTGTTTCTCACTCCAAGCACAAAGCGTGCGCAGCACGAGTCTTGGCACAGCAAAACACTTCCTTTGGCATGCCCTTTGCAGCCTCACTCCAAACGGGGCTCTCCGCTTCATCCATCCCCTGACTCCATACTAGCACCAACGGGCTGCTAAAGCGTTTCGCAGAAAACACCAAGGAACCTGTTTCTCACTCCAAGCACAAAGCGTGCGCAGCACGAGTCTTGGCACAGCAAAACACTTCCTTTGGCATGCCCTTTGCAGCCTCACTCCAAACGGGGCTCTCCGCTTCATCCATCCCCTGACTCCATACTAGCACCAACGGGCTGCTAAAGCGTTTCGCAGAAAACACCAAGGAACCTGTTTCTCACTCCAAGCACAAAGCGTGCGCAGCACGAGTCTTGGCACAGCAAAACACTTCCTTTGGCATGCCCTTTGCAGCCTCACTCCAAACGGGGCTCTCCGCTTCATCCATCCCCTGACTCCATACTAGCACCAACGGGCTGCTAAAGCGTTTCGCAGAAAACACCAAGGAACCTGTTTCTCACTCCAAGCACAAAGCGTGCGCAGCACGAGTCTTGGCACAGCAAAACACTTCCTTTGGCATGCCCTTTGCAGCCTCACTCCAAACGGGGCTCTCCGCTTCATCCATCCCCTGACTCCATACTAGCACCAACGGGCTGCTAAAGCGTTTCGCAGAAAACACCAAGGAACCTGTTTCTCACTCCAAGCACAAAGCGTGCGCAGCACGAGTCTTGGCACAGCAAAACACTTCCTTTGGCATGCCCTTTGCAGCCTCACTCCAAACGGGGCTCTCCGCTTCATCCATCCCCTGACTCCATACTAGCACCAACGGGCTGCTAAAGCGTTTCGCAGAAAACACCAAGGAACCTGTTTCTCACTCCAAGCACAAAGCGTGCGCAGCACGAGTCTTGGCACAGCAAAACACTTCCTTTGGCATGCCCGTTGCAGCCTCACTCCAAACGGGGCTCTCCGCTTCATCCATCCCCTGACTCCATACTAGCACCAACGGGCTGCTAAAGCGTTTCGCAGAAAACACCAAGGAACCTGTTTCTCACTCCAAGCACAAAGCGTGCGCAGCACGAGTCTTGGCACAGCAAAACACTTCCTTTGGCATGCCCGTTGCAGCCTCACTCCAAACGGGGCTCTCCGCTTCATCCATCCCCTGACTCCATACTAGCACCAACGGGCTGCTAAAGCGTTTCGCAGAAAACACCAAGGAACCTGTTTCTCACTCCAAGCACAAAGCGTGCGCAGCACGAGTCTTGGCACAGCAAAACACTTCCTTTGGCATGCCCTTTGCAGCCTCACTCCAAACGGGGCTCTCCGCTTCATCCATCCCCTGACTCCATACTAGCACCAACGGGCTGCTAAAGCGTTTCGCAGAAAACACCAAGGAACCTGTTTCTCACTCCAAGCACAAAGCGTGCGCAGCACGAGTCTTGGCACAGCAAAACACTTCCTTTGGCATGCCCTTTGCAGCCTCACTCCAAACGGGGCTCTCCGCTTCATCCATCCCCTGACTCCATACTAGCACCAACGGGCTGCTAAAGCGTTTCGCAGAAAACACCAAGGAACCTGTTTCTCACTCCAAGCACAAAGCGTGCGCAGCACGAGTCTTGGCACAGCAAAACACTTCCTTTGGCATGCCCTTTGCAGCCTCACTCCAAACGGGGCTCTCCGCTTCATCCATCCCCTGACTCCATACTAGCACCAACGGGCTGCTAAAGCGTTTCGCAGAAAACACCAAGGAACCTGTTTCTCACTCCAAGCACAAAGCGTGCGCAGCACGAGTCTTGGCACAGCAAAACACTTCCTTTGGCATGCCCTTTGCAGCCTCACTCCAAACGGGGCTCTCCGCTTCATCCATCCCCTGACTCCATACTAGCACCAACGGGCTGCTAAAGCGTTTCGCAGAAAACACCAAGGAACCTGTTTCTCACTCCAAGCACAAAGCGTGCGCAGCACGAGTCTTGGCACAGCAAAACACTTCCTTTGGCATGCCCTTTGCAGCCTCACTCCAAACGGGGCTCTCCGCTTCATCCATCCCCTGACTCCATACTAGCACCAACGGGCTGCTAAAGCGTTTCGCAGAAAACACCAAGGAACCTGTTTCTCACTCCAAGCACAAAGCGTGCGCAGCACGAGTCTTGGCACAGCAAAACACTTCCTTTGGCATGCCCTTTGCAGCCTCACTCCAAACGGGGCTCTCCGCTTCATCCATCCCCTGACTCCATACTAGCACCAACGGGCTGCTAAAGCGTTTCGCAGAAAACACCAAGGAACCTGTTTCTCACTCCAAGCACAAAGCGTGCGCAGCACGAGTCTTGGCACAGCAAAACACTTCCTTTGGCATGCCCTTTGCAGCCTCACTCCAAACGGGGCTCTCCGCTTCATCCATCCCCTGACTCCATACTAGCACCAACGGGCTGCTAAAGCGTTTCGCAGAAAACACCAAGGAACCTGTTTCTCACTCCAAGCACAAAGCGTGCGCAGCACGAGTCTTGGCACAGCAAAACACTTCCTTTGGCATGCCCTTTGCAGCCTCACTCCAAACGGGGCTCTCCGCTTCATCCATCCCCTGACTCCATACTAGCACCAACGGGCTGCTAAAGCGTTTCGCAGAAAACACCAAGGAACCTGTTTCTCACTCCAAGCACAAAGCGTGCGCAGCACGAGTCTTGGCACAGCAAAACACTTCCTTTGGCATGCCCTTTGCAGCCTCACTCCAAACGGGGCTCTCCGCTTCATCCATCCCCTGACTCCATACTAGCACCAACGGGCTGCTAAAGCGTTTCGCAGAAAACACCAAGGAACCTGTTTCTCACTCCAAGCACAAAGCGTGCGCAGCACGAGTCTTGGCACAGCAAAACACTTCCTTTGGCATGCCCTTTGCAGCCTCACTCCAAACGGGGCTCTCCGCTTCATCCATCCCCTGACTCCATACTAGCACCAACGGGCTGCTAAAGCGTTTCGCAGAAAACACCAAGGAACCTGTTTCTCACTCCAAGCACAAAGCGTGCGCAGCACGAGTCTTGGCACAGCAAAACACTTCCTTTGGCATGCCCTTTGCAGCCTCACTCCAAACGGGGCTCTCCGCTTCATCCATCCCCTGACTCCATACTAGCACCAACGGGCTGCTAAAGCGTTTCGCAGAAAACACCAAGGAACCTGTTTCTCACTCCAAGCACAAAGCGTGCGCAGCACGAGTCTTGGCACAGCAAAACACTTCCTTTGGCATGCCCTTTGCAGCCTCACTCCAAACGGGGCTCTCCGCTTCATCCATCCCCTGACTCCATACTAGCACCAACGGGCTGCTAAAGCGTTTCGCAGAAAACACCAAGGAACCTGTTTCTCACTCCAAGCACAAAGCGTGCGCAGCACGAGTCTTGGCACAGCAAAACACTTCCTTTGGCATGCCCTTTGCAGCCTCACTCCAAACGGGGCTCTCCGCTTCATCCATCCCCTGACTCCATACTAGCACCAACGGGCTGCTAAAGCGTTTCGCAGAAAACACCAAGGAACCTGTTTCTCACTCCAAGCACAAAGCGTGCGCAGCACGAGTCTTGGCACAGCAAAACACTTCCTTTGGCATGCCCTTTGCAGCCTCACTCCAAACGGGGCTCTCCGCTTCATCCATCCCCTGACTCCATACTAGCACCAACGGGCTGCTAAAGCGTTTCGCAGAAAACACCAAGGAACCTGTTTCTCACTCCAAGCACAAAGCGTGCGCAGCACGAGTCTTGGCACAGCAAAACACTTCCTTTGGCATGCCCTTTGCAGCCTCACTCCAAACGGGGCTCTCCGCTTCATCCATCCCCTGACTCCATACTAGCACCAACGGGCTGCTAAAGCGTTTCGCAGAAAACACCAAGGAACCTGTTTCTCACTCCAAGCACAAAGCGTGCGCAGCACGAGTCTTGGCACAGCAAAACACTTCCTTTGGCATGCCCTTTGCAGCCTCACTCCAAACGGGGCTCTCCGCTTCATCCATCCCCTGACTCCATACTAGCACCAACGGGCTGCTAAAGCGTTTCGCAGAAAACACCAAGGAACCTGTTTCTCACTCCAAGCACAAAGCGTGCGCAGCACGAGTCTTGGCACAGCAAAACACTTCCTTTGGCATGCCCTTTGCAGCCTCACTCCAAACGGGGCTCTCCGCTTCATCCATCCCCTGACTCCATACTAGCACCAGCGGGCTGCTAAAGCGTTTCGCAGAAAACACCAAGGAACCTGTTTCTCACTCCAAGCACAAAGCGTGCGCAGCACGAGTCTTGGCACAGCAAAACACTTCCTTTGGCATGCCCTTTGCAGCCTCACTCCAAACGGGGCTCTCCGCTTCATCCATCCCCTGACTCCATACTAGCACCAGCGGGCTGCTAAAGCGTTTCGCAGAAAACACCAAGGAACCTGTTTCTCACTCCAAGCACAAAGCGTGCGCAGCACGAGTCTTGGCACAGCAAAACACTTCCTTTGGCATGCCCTTTGCAGCCTCACTCCAAACGGGGCTCTCCGCTTCATCCATCCCCTGACTCCATACTAGCACCAACGGGCTGCTAAAGCGTTTCGCAGAAAACACCAAGGAACCTGTTTCTCACTCCAAGCACAAAGCGTGCGCAGCACGAGTCTTGGCACAGCAAAACACTTCCTTTGGCATGCCCTTTGCAGCCTCACTCCAAACGGGGCTCTCCGCTTCATCCATCCCCTGACTCCATACTAGCACCAACGGGCTGCTAAAGCGTTTCGCAGAAAACACCAAGGAACCTGTTTCTCACTCCAAGCACAAAGCGTGCGCAGCACGAGTCTTGGCACAGCAAAACACTTCCTTTGGCATGCCCTTTGCAGCCTCACTCCAAACGGGGCTCTCCGCTTCATCCATCCCCTGACTCCATACTAGCACCAACGGGCTGCTAAAGCGTTTCGCAGAAAACACCAAGGAACCTGTTTCTCACTCCAAGCACAAAGCGTGCGCAGCACGAGTCTTGGCACAGCAAAACACTTCCTTTGGCATGCCCTTTGCAGCCTCACTCCAAACGGGGCTCTCCGCTTCATCCATCCCCTGACTCCATACTAGCACCAACGGGCTGCTAAAGCGTTTCGCAGAAAACACCAAGGAACCTGTTTCTCACTCCAAGCACAAAGCGTGCGCAGCACGAGTCTTGGCACAGCAAAACACTTCCTTTGGCATGCCCTTTGCAGCCTCACTCCAAACGGGGCTCTCCGCTTCATCCATCCCCTGACTCCATACTAGCACCAACGGGCTGCTAAAGCGTTTCGCAGAAAACACCAAGGAACCTGTTTCTCACTCCAAGCACAAAGCGTGCGCAGCACGAGTCTTGGCACAGCAAAACACTTCCTTTGGCATGCCCTTTGCAGCCTCACTCCAAACGGGGCTCTCCGCTTCATCCATCCCCTGACTCCATACTAGCACCAACGGGCTGCTAAAGCGTTTCGCAGAAAACACCAAGGAACCTGTTTCTCACTCCAAGCACAAAGCGTGCGCAGCACGAGTCTTGGCACAGCAAAACACTTCCTTTGGCATGCCCTTTGCAGCCTCACTCCAAACGGGGCTCTCCGCTTCATCCATCCCCTGACTCCATACTAGCACCAACGGGCTGCTAAAGCGTTTCGCAGAAAACACCAAGGAACCTGTTTCTCACTCCAAGCACAAAGCGTGCGCAGCACGAGTCTTGGCACAGCAAAACACTTCCTTTGGCATGCCCTTTGCAGCCTCACTCCAAACGGGGCTCTCCGCTTCATCCATCCCCTGACTCCATACTAGCACCAGCGGGCTGCTAAAGCGTTTCGCAGAAAACACCAAGGAACCTGTTTCTCACTCCAAGCACAAAGCGTGCGCAGCACGAGTCTTGGCACAGCAAAACACTTCCTTTGGCATGCCCTTTGCAGCCTCACTCCAAACGGGGCTCTCCGCTTCATCCATCCCCTGACTCCATACTAGCACCAACGGGCTGCTAAAGCGTTTCGCAGAAAACACCAAGGAACCTGTTTCTCACTCCAAGCACAAAGCGTGCGCAGCACGAGTCTTGGCACAGCAAAACACTTCCTTTGGCATGCCCTTTGCAGCCTCACTCCAAACGGGGCTCTCCGCTTCATCCATCCCCTGACTCCATACTAGCACCAACGGGCTGCTAAAGCGTTTCGCAGAAAACACCAAGGAACCTGTTTCTCACTCCAAGCACAAAGCGTGCGCAGCACGAGTCTTGGCACAGCAAAACACTTCCTTTGGCATGCCCTTTGCAGCCTCACTCCAAACGGGGCTCTCCGCTTCATCCATCCCCTGACTCCATACTAGCACCAACGGGCTGCTAAAGCGTTTCGCAGAAAACACCAAGGAACCTGTTTCTCACTCCAAGCACAAAGCGTGCGCAGCACGAGTCTTGGCACAGCAAAACACTTCCTTTGGCATGCCCTTTGCAGCCTCACTCCAAACGGGGCTCTCCGCTTCATCCATCCCCTGACTCCATACTAGCACCAACGGGCTGCTAAAGCGTTTCGCAGAAAACACCAAGGAACCTGTTTCTCACTCCAAGCACAAAGCGTGCGCAGCACGAGTCTTGGCACAGCAAAACACTTCCTTTGGCATGCCCTTTGCAGCCTCACTCCAAACGGGGCTCTCCGCTTCATCCATCCCCTGACTCCATACTAGCACCAACGGGCTGCTAAAGCGTTTCGCAGAAAACACCAAGGAACCTGTTTCTCACTCCAAGCACAAAGCGTGCGCAGCACGAGTCTTGGCACAGCAAAACACTTCCTTTGGCATGCCCTTTGCAGCCTCACTCCAAACGGGGCTCTCCGCTTCATCCATCCCCTGACTCCATACTAGCACCAACGGGCTGCTAAAGCGTTTCGCAGAAAACACCAAGGAACCTGTTTCTCACTCCAAGCACAAAGCGTGCGCAGCACGAGTCTTGGCACAGCAAAACACTTCCTTTGGCATGCCCTTTGCAGCCTCACTCCAAACGGGGCTCTCCGCTTCATCCATCCCCTGACTCCATACTAGCACCAACGGGCTGCTAAAGCGTTTCGCAGAAAACACCAAGGAACCTGTTTCTCACTCCAAGCACAAAGCGTGCGCAGCACGAGTCTTGGCACAGCAAAACACTTCCTTTGGCATGCCCTTTGCAGCCTCACTCCAAACGGGGCTCTCCGCTTCATCCATCCCCTGACTCCATACTAGCACCAACGGGCTGCTAAAGCGTTTCGCAGAAAACACCAAGGAACCTGTTTCTCACTCCAAGCACAAAGCGTGCGCAGCACGAGTCTTGGCACAGCAAAACACTTCCTTTGGCATGCCCTTTGCAGCCTCACTCCAAACGGGGCTCTCCGCTTCATCCATCCCCTGACTCCATACTAGCACCAACGGGCTGCTAAAGCGTTTCGCAGAAAACACCAAGGAACCTGTTTCTCACTCCAAGCACAAAGCGTGCGCAGCACGAGTCTTGGCACAGCAAAACACTTCCTTTGGCATGCCCTTTGCAGCCTCACTCCAAACGGGGCTCTCCGCTTCATCCATCCCCTGACTCCATACTAGCACCAACGGGCTGCTAAAGCGTTTCGCAGAAAACACCAAGGAACCTGTTTCTCACTCCAAGCACAAAGCGTGCGCAGCACGAGTCTTGGCACAGCAAAACACTTCCTTTGGCATGCCCTTTGCAGCCTCACTCCAAACGGGGCTCTCCGCTTCATCCATCCCCTGACTCCATACTAGCACCAACGGGCTGCTAAAGCGTTTCGCAGAAAACACCAAGGAACCTGTTTCTCACTCCAAGCACAAAGCGTGCGCAGCACGAGTCTTGGCACAGCAAAACACTTCCTTTGGCATGCCCTTTGCAGCCTCACTCCAAACGGGGCTCTCCGCTTCATCCATCCCCTGACTCCATACTAGCACCAACGGGCTGCTAAAGCGTTTCGCAGAAAACACCAAGGAACCTGTTTCTCACTCCAAGCACAAAGCGTGCGCAGCACGAGTCTTGGCACAGCAAAACACTTCCTTTGGCATGCCCTTTGCAGCCTCACTCCAAACGGGGCTCTCCGCTTCATCCATCCCCTGACTCCATACTAGCACCAACGGGCTGCTAAAGCGTTTCGCAGAAAACACCAAGGAACCTGTTTCTCACTCCAAGCACAAAGCGTGCGCAGCACGAGTCTTGGCACAGCAAAACACTTCCTTTGGCATGCCCTTTGCAGCCTCACTCCAAACGGGGCTCTCCGCTTCATCCATCCCCTGACTCCATACTAGCACCAACGGGCTGCTAAAGCGTTTCGCAGAAAACACCAAGGAACCTGTTTCTCACTCCAAGCACAAAGCGTGCGCAGCACGAGTCTTGGCACAGCAAAACACTTCCTTTGGCATGCCCTTTGCAGCCTCACTCCAAACGGGGCTCTCCGCTTCATCCATCCCCTGACTCCATACTAGCACCAACGGGCTGCTAAAGCGTTTCGCAGAAAACACCAAGGAACCTGTTTCTCACTCCAAGCACAAAGCGTGCGCAGCACGAGTCTTGGCACAGCAAAACACTTCCTTTGGCATGCCCTTTGCAGCCTCACTCCAAACGGGGCTCTCCGCTTCATCCATCCCCTGACTCCATACTAGCACCAACGGGCTGCTAAAGCGTTTCGCAGAAAACACCAAGGAACCTGTTTCTCACTCCAAGCACAAAGCGTGCGCAGCACGAGTCTTGGCACAGCAAAACACTTCCTTTGGCATGCCCTTTGCAGCCTCACTCCAAACGGGGCTCTCCGCTTCATCCATCCCCTGACTCCATACTAGCACCAACGGGCTGCTAAAGCGTTTCGCAGAAAACACCAAGGAACCTGTTTCTCACTCCAAGCACAAAGCGTGCGCAGCACGAGTCTTGGCACAGCAAAACACTTCCTTTGGCATGCCCTTTGCAGCCTCACTCCAAACGGGGCTCTCCGCTTCATCCATCCCCTGACTCCATACTAGCACCAACGGGCTGCTAAAGCGTTTCGCAGAAAACACCAAGGAACCTGTTTCTCACTCCAAGCACAAAGCGTGCGCAGCACGAGTCTTGGCACAGCAAAACACTTCCTTTGGCATGCCCTTTGCAGCCTCACTCCAAACGGGGCTCTCCGCTTCATCCATCCCCTGACTCCATACTAGCACCAACGGGCTGCTAAAGCGTTTCGCAGAAAACACCAAGGAACCTGTTTCTCACTCCAAGCACAAAGCGTGCGCAGCACGAGTCTTGGCACAGCAAAACACTTCCTTTGGCATGCCCTTTGCAGCCTCACTCCAAACGGGGCTCTCCGCTTCATCCATCCCCTGACTCCATACTAGCACCAACGGGCTGCTAAAGCGTTTCGCAGAAAACACCAAGGAACCTGTTTCTCACTCCAAGCACAAAGCGTGCGCAGCACGAGTCTTGGCACAGCAAAACACTTCCTTTGGCATGCCCTTTGCAGCCTCACTCCAAACGGGGCTCTCCGCTTCATCCATCCCCTGACTCCATACTAGCACCAACGGGCTGCTAAAGCGTTTCGCAGAAAACACCAAGGAACCTGTTTCTCACTCCAAGCACAAAGCGTGCGCAGCACGAGTCTTGGCACAGCAAAACACTTCCTTTGGCATGCCCTTTGCAGCCTCACTCCAAACGGGGCTCTCCGCTTCATCCATCCCCTGACTCCATACTAGCACCAACGGGCTGCTAAAGCGTTTCGCAGAAAACACCAAGGAACCTGTTTCTCACTCCAAGCACAAAGCGTGCGCAGCACGAGTCTTGGCACAGCAAAACACTTCCTTTGGCATGCCCTTTGCAGCCTCACTCCAAACGGGGCTCTCCGCTTCATCCATCCCCTGACTCCATACTAGCACCAACGGGCTGCTAAAGCGTTTCGCAGAAAACACCAAGGAACCTGTTTCTCACTCCAAGCACAAAGCGTGCGCAGCACGAGTCTTGGCACAGCAAAACACTTCCTTTGGCATGCCCTTTGCAGCCTCACTCCAAACGGGGCTCTCCGCTTCATCCATCCCCTGACTCCATACTAGCACCAACGGGCTGCTAAAGCGTTTCGCAGAAAACACCAAGGAACCTGTTTCTCACTCCAAGCACAAAGCGTGCGCAGCACGAGTCTTGGCACAGCAAAACACTTCCTTTGGCATGCCCTTTGCAGCCTCACTCCAAACGGGGCTCTCCGCTTCATCCATCCCCTGACTCCATACTAGCACCAACGGGCTGCTAAAGCGTTTCGCAGAAAACACCAAGGAACCTGTTTCTCACTCCAAGCACAAAGCGTGCGCAGCACGAGTCTTGGCACAGCAAAACACTTCCTTTGGCATGCCCTTTGCAGCCTCACTCCAAACGGGGCTCTCCGCTTCATCCATCCCCTGACTCCATACTAGCACCAACGGGCTGCTAAAGCGTTTCGCAGAAAACACCAAGGAACCTGTTTCTCACTCCAAGCACAAAGCGTGCGCAGCACGAGTCTTGGCACAGCAAAACACTTCCTTTGGCATGCCCTTTGCAGCCTCACTCCAAACGGGGCTCTCCGCTTCATCCATCCCCTGACTCCATACTAGCACCAACGGGCTGCTAAAGCGTTTCGCAGAAAACACCAAGGAACCTGTTTCTCACTCCAAGCACAAAGCGTGCGCAGCACGAGTCTTGGCACAGCAAAACACTTCCTTTGGCATGCCCTTTGCAGCCTCACTCCAAACGGGGCTCTCCGCTTCATCCATCCCCTGACTCCATACTAGCACCAACGGGCTGCTAAAGCGTTTCGCAGAAAACACCAAGGAACCTGTTTCTCACTCCAAGCACAAAGCGTGCGCAGCACGAGTCTTGGCACAGCAAAACACTTCCTTTGGCATGCCCTTTGCAGCCTCACTCCAAACGGGGCTCTCCGCTTCATCCATCCCCTGACTCCATACTAGCACCAACGGGCTGCTAAAGCGTTTCGCAGAAAACACCAAGGAACCTGTTTCTCACTCCAAGCACAAAGCGTGCGCAGCACGAGTCTTGGCACAGCAAAACACTTCCTTTGGCATGCCCTTTGCAGCCTCACTCCAAACGGGGCTCTCCGCTTCATCCATCCCCTGACTCCATACTAGCACCAACGGGCTGCTAAAGCGTTTCGCAGAAAACACCAAGGAACCTGTTTCTCACTCCAAGCACAAAGCGTGCGCAGCACGAGTCTTGGCACAGCAAAACACTTCCTTTGGCATGCCCTTTGCAGCCTCACTCCAAACGGGGCTCTCCGCTTCATCCATCCCCTGACTCCATACTAGCACCAACGGGCTGCTAAAGCGTTTCGCAGAAAACACCAAGGAACCTGTTTCTCACTCCAAGCACAAAGCGTGCGCAGCACGAGTCTTGGCACAGCAAAACACTTCCTTTGGCATGCCCTTTGCAGCCTCACTCCAAACGGGGCTCTCCGCTTCATCCATCCCCTGACTCCATACTAGCACCAACGGGCTGCTAAAGCGTTTCGCAGAAAACACCAAGGAACCTGTTTCTCACTCCAAGCACAAAGCGTGCGCAGCACGAGTCTTGGCACAGCAAAACACTTCCTTTGGCATGCCCTTTGCAGCCTCACTCCAAACGGGGCTCTCCGCTTCATCCATCCCCTGACTCCATACTAGCACCAACGAGCTGCTAAAGCGTTTCGCAGAAAACACCAAGGAACCTGTTTCTCACTCCAAGCACAAAGCGTGCGCAGCACGAGTCTTGGCACAGCAAAACACTTCCTTTGGCATGCCCTTTGCAGCCTCACTCCAAACGGGGCTCTCCGCTTCATCCATCCCCTGACTCCATA